>NC_057807.1:24120451-24143524 GCF_018294505.1 Triticum aestivum | reverse complement strand
TTGTAACTTAGGCGAGTGCTTGGACTGCAGCTAAGCCCCCGAGTGAGAGGCTTGCTCTTCACTCGGTAGGATTTTTTACAACTTAGGCGAGCACAGGGCTGCAGCTAAGCCTCCGAGTGAGAGGGTTGCTCTTCATTCGGTAGGATTTTTGTAACTTAGGCGAGTGCTTGGACTGCAGCTAAGCCCCCGAGTGAGAGGCTTGCTCTTCACTCGGTAGGATTTTTTACAACTTAGGCGAGCACAGGGCTGCAGCTAAGCCTCCGAGTGGAAGTCTGGCTTACCGCTCGGTAGGATTTTGATAACTTAGGCGAAACGGATTCGCAGCTAAGCCTCCGAGTGGGAGTCTGGCTCACCACTCGGTAGGATTTTTACAAACTTAGGCGAAACGGATTCGCGGCTAAGTCACCCACTGAGGGGGAATTTTATTGGACAAAAGTAAAAAGTGACAGAAATTATGGAGGAACTATGACACTATTATTTTGAGGTCCATGAACTACAGAAGTACTTTACTGCAACTCATCCAAGTGATAAAACTTAAGTATAAAATGGGCGGAGTAGTTCCGCGTTCCAAGCTCGGGGCTCGTCGGTATTATGCTCGCCTTGTAAAGACAGTACGCCCCGTTGTGGAGAACCTTGGTGACGATGAAGGGACCTTCCCAAGAAGGAGCAAGCTTGTGTGGTTTGTGCTGATCCACTCGGAGAACTAAATCTCCTTCCTGGAAGGCTCGACCTCTCACATTTCTGGCGTGGAAACGACGCAAATCTTGTTGGTAGATGGTCGAACGGATCAGAGCCATCTCCCTTTCTTCCTCTAAAAGGTCGACTGCGTCCTGCCGCGCTTGTTCAGCCTCTGCTTCGTTGTAGATTTCAACTCGAGGAGCATTGTGGAGAAGATCGCTTGGCAAGACTGCTTCAGCTCCATAGACCAAGAAGAATGGAGTTCTTCCGGTCGACCGATTAGGTGTGGTCCGCAGCCCCCAAAGCACTGAGGGAAGTTCGTCGACCCAAGCTCCAGCTGCGTGTTTGAGATCACGCATCAGTCGGGGCTTCAATCCCTTAAGAATCAGTCCATTAGCTCGCTCCGCTTGTCCATTCGACTGCGGATGGGCGACTGAAGCGTAGTCGACCCATGTGCCTTGGGAGTTGCAGAAATCTCTGAATTCCTCTGAGTCAAAGTTCGACCCATTATCCGTAATGATGCTGCGTGGGACTCCATATCTGAATATTAGTTCCCTGATGAAGCTAACAGCAGTACCGGTGTCAAGGTTCTTGATTGGTTTAGCCTCGATCCACTTGGTGAACTTGTCGACTGCCACCAGTACATGCGTGAAGCCACTTCGTCCTGTTCTCAAAGGACCGACCATGTCCAGTCCCCATACTGCGAAAGGCCAGACGAGTGGGATGGTCTTCAGAGCCGACGCAGGCTTGTGCGACATATTCGAGTAGAACTGACATCCCTCGCACTTATCCACTATCTCTTTTGCCATCTCATTCGCCTTTGGCCAGTAAAATCCGGCTCGGTATGCTTTGGCCACGATGGTCCGAGAGGACGCATGATGACCACAGGTCCCCGAGTGGATATCATTGAGGATGAGTCGACCTTCTTCTGGTGTTACGCACTTCTGACCAACTCCAGTCGCGCTTTCTCTGTATAATTGTCCTTTGATTACGGTAAAGGCCTTAGATCGACGGACGATCTGTCGAGCCTCTTCCTCATCCTCTGGAAGCTCTTTTCTCAGGATATACGCGACATACGGAACTGTCCAGTCGGGAATGACCACCAAGACCTCCATGATCAAGTCGACCACCGCTGGGACCTCAATCTCAGTCGGATCTGTGGCACTCTTGGGCTGTGGAGTTTCTTCGGTGAAAGGATCTTCTTTGACTGACGGAGTGTGTATATGCTCCAAGAACACACCACTCGGAATGGCTTCTCTCTTGGAACCTATCTTTGCTAGATCATCAGCTGCTTGATTTTTTAGTCGGGGTATATGATGGAGCTCCAACCCCTCAAACTTCTTTTCCAGCTTCCTCACTGCACTGCAGTATCCAGTCATGGCTGGGCTTCTCACGTCCCACTCTTTCATCACCTGGTTGACCACTAAATCCGAGTCGCCATAGACTATCAGGTGACGGACGCCGAGTGAAATGGCCATGCGCAACCCATATAAGAGGGCCTCATATTCTGCCTCATTGTTGGAGGAATCAAAGTGAATCTGGAGCACATATCTGAGCTTATCTCCTCTGGGGGAAACCAGGACAACCCCAGCACCGGAACCATTCAACATCTTAGAGCCATCAAAGAACATGGTCCAATGCTCCGAGTGAACTTCAGTCGGCTGCTGTTGTTCAATCCACTCGGCGAGGAAATCTGCTATTGCCTAGGACTTAATGGCTTTCTTTGCCTCAAACTTGATATCAAGGGGAAGAAGTTCAATCGCCCATTTGGCCACTCGACCAGTTGCATCTCTGTTGTGCAAAATCTCTGATAGTGGAGCGTCGCTGACGACTGTGATGGAATGATCAGAAAAATAATGAGCAACCTTCTTTGTGGTCATGTATATTCCATACACAAGCTTCTGATAATGAGGATATCTCTGCTTGGACGGAGTCAAGACTTCAGACAAATAATACACTGGGCGCTGAACTTTGAGAGCTTTTCCTTCTTCTTCCCGCTCGACCGTAAGCACAGTACTGACGACTTGTCCTGTGGCTGCGATATAGAACAACAGAGGCTCTTTGCTGATTGGAGCAGCAAGCACCGGCTGGGTGGAGAGCAGAGCTTTTAGCTCGGCAAACGCTGCATCAGCTTCTGGAGTCCACTCGAACTTGTCTGTCTTCTTCATCAGTCGGTAAAGAGGCAATGCCTTTTCACCGAGTCGTGAGATGAATCGACTTAATGCGGCCAAGCATCCAGTAAGCTTCTGGACATCGTGCACTCGCACAGGGCGTTTCATTCGGAGAATAGTGCCAATCTTCTCTGGGTTAGCGTCGATTCCCCGTTCGGAAACGAGAAAACCGAGTAACTTGCCACCAGGAACTCCAAATGTGCACTTTGATGGATTGAGCTTGATATCATCTCTTCTGAGGTTGGCAAATGTTTTGGCGAGATCAGCGAGCAGGTCGGAACCTTTTCGTGACTTGACAACGATATCATCCATATATGCTTCCACATTCCGACTGATTTGAGTGAGTAGACACTTCTGAATCATTCGCATAAATGTGGCTCCGGCATTCTTGAGGCCGAATGGCATGGTGATATAGTAGAAGCACCCGAATGGAGTGATGAAAGCTGTTTTTACCTCGTCGGGTCCGTACAGACGGATCTGGTGGTACCCGGAGTAGGCATCTAAAAAAGACAGCCTCTCGCATCCCGCGGTCGAGTCAACAATTTGATCTATGCGAGGGAGAGGAAAATGATCTTTCGGGCAGGCCCGGTTGATGTGCTTGAAATCAATGCACATTCGGAGCGACTTGTCCTTCTTAGGAACCATGACGACATTAGCGAGCCACTCGGAGTGGTATATCTCTCAGATAAATCCTGCCGCCAACAGTCGAGCCACTTCCTCACCAATGGCTTTTCACTTCTGGATGGCGGACCGCCGAAGATGCTCTTTGACTGGTTTTGCAGACGAGTCGACTCTTAGGCGATGCTCAGCCAGTCCCCTGGGAACACCTGGCATGTCAGCGGGCTTCCATGCAAAAATGTCCCAGTTCTCACGGAGGAACTGGATGAGCGCTTCTTCCTATTTTGGGTCGAGTGTTGTGGAGATGCGGGTCGGAGCTGCATCGGGGTCGGTTGGGTGAATGTGAACAGGCTTCGTCTCACCGGACGACTGGAATGCAGACTCTGTGGCGGGTTTCTTTGATCGCAGCAAGTCACTCGGATCTGCGTTTTGCTTGTATTCCTCGAACTCGACCGCTGTCACCTGGGAATCGGCAATCTTTGAGCCCTTCTGAAAGCACTCTTCTGCCTTTTTCCGATCACCGGTGACAGTGATCACTCCTTTGGGGCCGGGCATCTTCAATTTGAGGTACACGTAACATGGTCGAGCCATGAACCGTGCGTAAGCTGGTCTCCCCAAAATGGCATGATATGCACTCTGAAAATCCACGACCTCAAACGTCAACTTTTCTTTGCGAAAATGTTTCGAATCACCAAACACCACGTCCAAAGCTATTTGGCCGAGCAACTCGGCTTTCTTCCCTGGTATAACTCCATGAAAGCTCATGTTACTAGTGCTCAGTCGGGACATCGGAATGCCCATTCCTTTCAGTGTGTCTGCATACAACAAATTCAGCCTGCTTCCACTGTCCATCAGCACTTTTGTCAGTCGAGTGCCTTCGACAACTGGATCGACCACCAAAGCTTGCCTCCCAGGGGTGGCAATATGAGTCGGGTGATCAGATTGGTCGAATGTGATGGGTATTTGAGACCATTTCAGATAATTTGCTTTTGCTGGGGCAACCATGTTCATCTCTCGGTTAATGACTTTCAGTCGACTCCTGCTTTCCACATCTGCAAAGATCATCAGAGTGGAGTTGATATGCGGATATCCTTCCTCACTGTCCTCCTTGTCTTCAGCCTTGTCCGACTCCTTCTCCTTGTCCATAGACTGTTTTTCCTGAAACTGCTGGATCAGGAGTCGACATTGGCGAGTGGTGTGCTTCGGGTAGATGATATTCCCCTCTTCGTCTTTCTTCGTGTGGATGTGACATGGCATATCCATTACGTCGTTCCCTTCTTTATCCTTTACCTTCTTGGGGTTCCAGGATCCTTTTGGTTTCCCCTTAAACTTTCCCTAAGTTATGGCCAGAGCCTCTCCAGGAGCTGCCGGTTCAGCCTTCCGCTTCTGTTTCCGACTGGTGTTTCCTTTTTCCGACTGACTCGGCTTGTGCTTGCCACTTTGGAGTCGGTCTTCTTCTTCGCCGTTGGCGTACTTGGTAGCAATCTCCATCATCCGACTCAAGGTCATGTCACCGGTTCGACCAAACTTCAAACTCAGTTCTCTGTTCTTGACGCCATCTTTGAAAGCGCAGACTGCCTGATGATCAGACACATTCTCCACAGTGTGGTGCAAAGTGATCCATCTCTGAATATACTCTCTGAGAGTCTCATTGGTCTTCTGCACGCAAACTTGCAACTCTGTCAGTCCAACTGGTTGCTTGCAAGTTCCTTCAAACATTCTGATGAACACTCGGGACAAATCTTCCCAAGTGTAAATGCTGCTTGGCGGTAATTGAGTTAACCATGCCCTGGCAGAACCTTCCAGCATGAGGGGTAAATGCTTCATGGCCACCTCGTCGTTCCCACCACCAATCTGAACTGCCACTCGGTAGTCCTCAAGCCAAGTTTCAGGCTTAGACTCACCAGTGAACTTGCTGACTCCTGTTGCCAACCTGAAATTGGGAGGGATAATTGCGGCTCTGATAGCTCTGCTGAAACATTCAGGACCAGAAACATGCACTCGACTGCTTGTGGGTGCATCTTTGTCGAGTCCGCCTCGATGGGCTCTGTTCCGGTCGACCAAACCTTGCACGATAATGGATCGCGCGTCGAAGCCTGGTTCTCTGGGGTCGACTGGAACCCTTCGCCCTGTACTGTACTGACGCCTGTCATCTTGCTACCGAGGAGCGTAAGACCCACCCCTCGGAGGGGAATTGGGCACTCGACGCCTATCATCTCGGTCGAGTCGGTCGCCATATTGGTCTCGCCGATTCTCGCGCCCTTCACGCCGCGGAGGCGATCTGGGGCTGTGAGCCGACTGAACCGTATTCGCAGTGACGGATCGACTGTGAATTCTGTTGCGCGACTGAGACACGGCTGAATTCTGATCTCCTGCTGCTCGGAGCAGATCTCTGATCTGCAGCAAACCTCTGCCAGCTTCCGACTGTGAAGGCTGGATGGACTCTGCTATATGGGTCGTAACTGCTAAATTCTGGATTGGGGTTCGATATACCTGAGTCGGCGGGAAGAGTTGACGTCGACTGGTGTCGGGAACTCGTTGCCGCGCGCACTCGTCGAGTGCTCGCTGAAGATTCTCTAGTCGAGTGCGTTCGGTCAAATTGGCCAGACGCGCCTCCTCCAAGGCACGAGCCTCGGGGGTTTCTCCTGCGATGGGAGTACGCAGAGCATCCACGTTCCTGTGGCGAAGTTCCTCTCTTTGCAGAGAGTCGAGTGGCTCAGGCTGGTACTCTTCGTGGCCTCGTGCGGGGTCGCCTCCGTCACCTGCTCCACCATCACGGGCGAAGCCAGGGGGACTGCGGGGCCCGTCGACCATCAAGATTTCCGCCGCTGGATCACTGCTACCGCACTCGGATGCAGTCTCTACGGAGCCAGTCGACAGATCGAACAAGCCGTAGAGAGATTCGTCTGGCTCGATTGCCGCAACTTGAGTGGTGGCCGATTGGCGAGCCACCGCGTGGCTCACCCATCGCTGAAGCCTCGACCGGCCCGAGCGCTTGCGCTGGCGGGAGACCGGGAGGGTGGACGATGGAGGAGTCGCCCGATACGGGGTCGACGGTTGCCGCAGCAGAACGCCGCGGACACATGCGCGAAAATGCGTCGCACCGCGGACGGGGAGCGCATCAACGTCGAGTGGAGCCTCCTGGAGCCAGGCGGAGTCGTCGGCGATGAAGGTGAGAGTGCCGAGACAGATCTCTCGACCTTCGACCAAAACTCCAGCAGACACCATGATGAAAGTACTCGGAAGAATCGCAACTTCTCCACAAAATCGCTAAAACACCGGCCCCAAGGTGGGCGCCAACTGTCGTGGTTCTAAGCCTGACAGTAGAGTGGGGGGTAGGTATGGAGAGGCAAGGTCCTAGCTATGGAGAGGTTGTAAACACAAGGGATGTACGAGTTCAGGCCCTTCTCGGAAGAAGTAATAGCCCTACGTCTCGGAGCCCGGAGGCGGTCGAGTGGATTATGAGTATATGAGTTACAAGGTGCCGAACCCTTCTGCCTGTGGAGGGGGGTGGCTTATATAGAGTGCGCCAGGACCCCAGCCAGCCCACGTAATGAAGGGTTTAAGGTGTATTTAGTCCGGGGCGTTACTGGTAACGTCCCACATAAAGTGTCTTAACTATCATAAAGTCTACTTAACTACAGGCCGTTGCAATGCAGAGTGCCTTTTGACCTCCTGGTAGTCGAGTGAGTCTTCGTGGTCGAGTCCTTCAAGTCAGTCGAGTGGGTCCCTCGTTGGTCGACTGGAAGGCGACCTCTTCTAAGGGTGTCCTTGGGTAAGGTACCTAGATCAGGTCCATGACCCTACCCTAGGTACATGACCCCATCACCTGGTTCAACGGGTGACCAACTTCCCGAGCTGGCGCAACTGCTCGAACATGTTCGGCAGGCGATGAGTGGTGTCGTTCAGGCTTTATGGCCTTCCGTCTCCCTACCCGAGGGCCTTGGAGGGCTTGCTGAGAAGCTTCAGGGAGCACGGCGACGCCTCCGTCTGTGGAAGATATCGGCCTGCCGTCAAGGCGCCAGGGAGGCCTGGGCCATGGTGAAGACGCGGTACCCGAAGGCTGACCCAAACCGCATGGCCGAGGTCGGACCTGCGGGGCCTGATGGGAAGGAGATCCCTGTGAGCTTGATGTACGGCCAAGTAGAACTGGCCGCGAAATATTCCCAACAGGACTGTAAATTAGACAGCCTGTTAGATGGGATTGAAGAGGAGTACAATCAGTCAGTTTGACGATGTAATTTGAAATGACATGTAAAATGCCTTCTAGCCGGATTGTAGATCATTTGTCTTTGCGGACCTTTTCGCTTCAACCTCGGGACCCAACAGTCTAGAGTGTGTCCGAATACCCTTACGGTTATAGAAGAACCGGGGCATGCGTGGAGACAAGGCGTCGGGGTCATAATTGCTTTATCAGACAAGTGCCCAACTAGCTATGTTATATTACATGGTTAGTAAGAAACATCTTCCAGGGAGAATAGTTCCGTTAAGGGTTCCTTTCCCCGGGGAGGCATGCCCTAAAGTGCATGTCCGGACTGCGAAAATAGTAGAAAAAGCATCTGGGGGCAAATAAATAAGTAAGTAATAAATCATCTTTCAAGTCACCGACCGAATATTCTCTTAAGAACGCTAGCTTTCGGCTTCACCCAGTCTGAGGTACACATCCGGCTGACCCGGCAGTAACAAGCGCAGAGGTGCTCCCTTTACCTCCTAGCCGAACAATCGGGAACGTAGGGGTAAGCACAGGAGCCAGGCAACCCAGCTTGGCCAAAACTTAAGTCATATCGATGCATATAATGGTGAATAAAAGGTACATGCGGAAGTATGACACATGTGTTGGGCATGAAGCCCGTATAAATAAGCTTCTGTTAAAGAAGCCCCCAGGTATAACGAGTGTGAGTGGCACATCGAGTAAGTGCGAACAAAGCGCAGATCATCCCTCGAGAGGTTTGAGCTGAAGAAAGGAGAGGAGAAAGGAGGGAAAACAAAGACAGCGAAAAAATATGAAAGGTGGACGGAGGAAGGAGACGAACCCTGAGTCCGGCGCTAGGCGTAAAATCTTCGGAGACGGGCTGCGTTCCATGGGTTTGGCTCGAGTCGGTTGTCAAATGCGTTGCGTAGACGGTATGCACCGCCGGTAAGGACTTGGTCAATGATGAAGGGACCTTCCCATTTGGGCTTAAGTTTGTCCTTTTTCTTGTCCGGCAGGCGTAGAACTAGCTCACCAACGTTGTAAGTTTTGGCCCATACTTCTCTGCTTTGATATCTTCAAGCGTGCTGTTGATAAAATGCGGAACGGGATTTTGCCACGTCGCGCTCCTCCTCTAAAGCGTCCAAACTGTCCTGCCGATCTAACTCGGCTTCTCTTTCCTCGTACATGCGCACGCGAGGTGAGTCATGAATTATGTCGCAGGGCAAAACTGCCTCAGCGCCGTATACCATAAAAAATGGTGTGAATCCGGTTGTGCGGTTTGGCGTGGTCCGCAGCCCCCAGAGTACGGAGTCGAGCTCCTCTACCCAGTGCGTGTTAGATTCCATGAGGGACCGCACTAATCTGGGTTTGATGCCGCTCATGATTAGACCATTTGCTTGTTCCACTTGACCATTAGTTTGAGGGTGGTAGACTGAAGCGTAGTCGAGCTTGATGCCCATGTTTTTGCACCAGAGTTTAACCTCGTCGGCCGTGAAATTCGTGCCGTTATCAGTGATGATGCTGTGGGGGACGCCGAAGCGGTGTACTACCCCGGATATGAAGTCTATCACAGGTCCTTATTCTGCCGTTTTAACCGGCTTGGCCTCTATCCATTTGGTGAATTTATCCACCATGACCAATAACTATTTGTGCTTGTGGGTTCCCCCTTTAAGGGGTCCAACCATGTCAAGCCCCCAGACCGCGAACGGCCAATTAATGGGTATAGTTTTGAGGGCAGTGGGTGGCTTATGGCTCTGATTGGCAAAGAGCTGGCAACCAACACATCATTGGACTAAGTCCTGAGCATCTGCCCGGGCGGTCGGCCAATAAAATCCTATACGGAAGGCCTTGCCTACAAGGGCCCGGGCGGCGGCGTGGTGCCCGCCGAGTCCGGCGTGAATTTCATCCAGGAGATTTCGCCCTTCCTCTTCAGAGATACACCTTTGGAGGACTCCGGTTGTGCTTTTCTTATAAAGTTCTCCCTCATGGACCTTGTAGGCTTTAGATCGCCGAACTATGCAGCGGGCCTCATTTTGGTCTTCGGAAGTTCCTGCCGGATTAGGTAGGCTAGGAATGGTTCCGTCCATGGGGCAATTACTGCCAGTATTTCGTGGGCTGAATCCGTCATTTCGTTGGCCGAGCCACCGATTGTGTCGGAATGTTCTGCAGTTTGTTCCGGATTGTTATTTCTGGACTCCCCTTCCCATAATATGGATGGATTAAAGAGCCGCTCTAGGAAGATGTTTGGAGGGACGGCGTCGCGTTTTGCGCCGATGCGTGCTAACACGTCTGCTGCCTGGTTATTATCCCGGGCTATGTGGTGGAATTCGAGTCCCTCAAACCGGGCTGGCATTTTTAGCACAGCGTTGCAGTAGGCTGCCATTTTCGAATCCTTGGCGTCAAAGTCTCCATTTATTTGGGATATTGCAAGGTTTGAATCCCCGCACACCTCTAGGCGTTGAATACCCATGGAGATTGCCATCCGAAGACCATGTAGAAGGGCCTCGTATTCGGCTGCATTGTTGGAGTCCATGTACATTATTTGAAGTATGTATTAGACTGTGTCTCTGGTTGGGGAGGTCAAGACGACGCCAGCCCCCAAGCCCGCCAACATTTTGGAGCCGTCGAAATGCATGATCCAATTGGAGTATGCGCCGTACTCTTTAGGGAGTTCGGCCTCGGTCCATTCGGCGATGAAGTCAGCCAGAACTTGCGACTTGATAGCTCGCCGTGGTTTGTAGGTTATATCAAATGGTAAGAGCTCAATCGCCCATTTTGCAATCCTGCCCGTCGCGTCGCGATTGTTTATAATGTCGTTGAGAGGTACTTCGGAGGCCACCGTTATGGAACACTCTTGAAAGTAGTGTCGCAGCTTCCAGGATGCCATGAACACCGCGTACGCTATCTTTTGATAGTGTGGGTATCGGGACTTGCATGGGGTTAAGACAGTGGATACGTAGTACACTGGTTTTTGAAGAGGGAATTTGTGCCCTTCTGTTTCTCGTTCGACGACGAGTACCGCGCTGACAACTTGATGTGTTGCTGCGATATATAATAGCATTGGTTCGCCCAGGTTGGGCGCTTCCAAGACCGGATTTGTTGCCAGTACAGCTTTAATTTCTTTGATTCCGGCCGTGGCAGCATCCGTCCATTCGAAATGTTCGGTGCACCGGAGGAGTCGATAGAGGGGCAGTGCCTTTTCTCCCAAACGGGAGATGAAGCGGCTTAGAGCCGCCACACATCCGGTTAGCTTTTGTATTTGCTTGAGGTCTTTTGGGATATCCAATTGTGACAGAGCTCGGATCTTGGCTGGGTTTGCTTCAATTCCTCTACCGGATACAATGAAGCCCAAGAGCTTTCCGGCTGGTACGCCGAAAACACATTTTTCTGGGTTGAGCTTGATGTCATATGCTCGGAGGTTGTCGAATGTCACCCTCAAGTCGTCTACTAGAGTTTCGACGTGTTTGGTCTTGACGACCACATCATCTACGTATGCCTCGACTGTTTTGCCTATCTAGGTGGCCAGACATGTCTGAATCATGCGCTGATATGTTGCGCCGGCGTTTTTGAGTGCGAAGGGCATTGTGTAGAAGCAGAATGGTCCATATGGGGTAATAAATGCTGTTGCGGCCTGGTCTTTTTCCGCCATCTTGATTTGATGATATCCGGAGTATGCATCGAGGAAGCACAATGAATCGTGCCCTGCGGTAGCATCGATGATTTGATCGATGCGAGGGAGAGGGAAGGGGTCCTTTGGACAGGCCTTGTTAAGGTCTTTGAAATCGACACAAAGGCACCAGGATTTGTCCTTTTTTGGTACCATTACCAGGTTGGCTAGCCAGTCCAGATGTTTGATATCTCTGATGAATCCGGCTTCTAAGAGTTTGGCTAGCTCCTCTCCCATTGCCTGTCTTTTGGGTTTGAAAAATCGACGAAGAGCCTGTTTGACTGGCTTGAATCCTTTTAGGATATTTAGGCTGTGGTCTGCTAGCCTGCGTGGGATTCCTGGCATGTCTGAAGGGTGCCAGGCGAAAATGCCCCAATTTTCTCGAAGGAATTCTCGTAGTGCGGCTTCTACATCAGGATTTAATTGTGCCCCAATGGAGGCCGTCTTTGTGGGGTCCGTTGGATGGACCTGGAATTTGACTATTTCGTCTGCTGGTTTAAAGGAGGTGGATTTGGACCTCTTATCGAGTATCACATCGTCCCTATCCACCATGGAGCGCAGCGCAGTTAGTTCCTCTGCCGCTAAGGCTTCGGATAATGCCTCTAGGGCTAGTGCGGCTGTCTTATTTTCAGCGCGGAGTGCTGTATCCGGATCACTGGCAAGAGTGATTATTCCATTGGGTCCGGGCATTTTGAGCTTCATGTACCCGTAATGGGGTATAGCTTGGAAGATTATGAATGCTTCTCGCCCTAACAAGGCGTGATATCCGCTGCCGAATGGGGCCACTTGGAATGTGACTTCTTCGGACCTGTAGTTGTCCGGTGAGCCGAACACTACATCTAGCGTGATTTTTCCTGTGCAACGTACTTCTCGACTAGGGATTATTCCCCTGAAGGTTGTGCTGCTTCGCTCAATGCGGCTCCAGTCAATTTCCATTTTTTGAAGGGTTTCTTCGTAGATGAGGTTTAATCCGCTGCCGCCATCCTTGAGTACCTTGGTAAGACAAAAGCCGTCCACTATCGGACTGAGGACCAATGCGGCTGGTGCTCTAGCTGTTCGGAATTTAGGTTCGTCGCTGGCATTGAAGGTGATAGCCGTGTCGCTCCATGGATTTGCTGTTGCTACTTGGTAGACTTCGGCGAGGCTGCGGATTGTTCGTTTCCGCATATTATTTGATGCAAAAAGTCTCGAAGACTGTTAATACCGTACTGGTGCTGCTGGGCTGGTTGCCCGGGGCTAAAAAGCCTTCACCACTTTTGGCCACCTGCTGTAGTATCCAACATGCTCGAAGGCTATGTGTTGGAGTGGTGCCCTCCGTACTGTGGATTTTGCAGGGTCCGTTCAGCCATCCCTCCAGTACGGTTCCGTACCCTTTAGGGGGTTTTTGCTTTTTGGTTTTTAATCCAGGCGCTTGAGTATGATGCACTCTTTTATTTCGGACTGAGGTTGTATTCAGGGCCGGATTGTCCCAGAACCTATATTCGGTTTTCCAGGCACTCTCCATCGCACAGTATTTTTGTACAATGGTCGCTAGGTCGGCGAAGCGTGTAACTTCGCGACGACTGATGGAGTTTATGATTCCCTTGTCCGTGCAATTGTTGCAGAAAATTGAATTCGCGCTTTCTTCACGGCAGTCCTTTATCCTATTCATAATCAGGAGGAATCTGGCCCAGTAACGATGTACTATTTCATCGGGCTCTTGCCGTATTTGAGATAGATCGCTTATGTTTGGGTGGGCGGGTGGAATCAAGTTCGGAACCTCGCCCAATCCGAGGCTCAAAGGCCAAGAAGCTTCCGGATTTGGGAGCTTGGTTTGTTGGATGCTTTCCAACGAATCTGGTCCGATGCCTGACTCTAGGTTCAGTATTTGATTGGCGTCCGTCCCTCCGCGGGAATCCGGCATGGAGGGATCGGGAATCCGGACATAGTTGGTTTTCAACATAGGAGAAGAGTCGCTGCATTGTTCCTCTACCACAACAACGTGGTGGGTGACCTAGGGAGAGTTAATTTCTCTCAGATCGGTTTTAAGCCCAATATGATCGTAGTCTGTAGCGACTCCCAGGGCGGCGATGCGATCCAAGAGCTCGTTTACGGAGGAGAGCTCAATCGGATCTAACTGCTCGGTGAATTCCGAGCTGACGCGAAGATCGCTTTTGATGACCTGAGAGGTCACAGTCGGAGCGGTGGCCGAACATGCGGTCATAAGAAAGCCACCTAGCCGGATAATTTGGCCGGCGGCCAAAGCTCCCTTGACGACGGCGCCGTATTTAAAGACGGAAAAGGCATCCTTCCTGATTGCGACGGCACAGAGGAACTCTCAATGAAAGCACCAATGTCGGTGTCAAAACCGGCGGATCTCGGGTAGGGGGTCCCGAACTGTGCGTCTAGGCGGATGGTAACAAGAGACAAGGGACACGATGTTTTACCCAGGTCCGGGCCCTCTTGATGGAGGTAAAACCCTACGTCCTGCTCGATTAATATTGATGATGTGTGTTACAAGAGTAGATCTACCACGACATCAAGGAGGCTAAACCCTAGAAGCTAGCCTATGGTATGATTGTTGTTCGTCCTACGGACTAAAGCCATCCGGTTTATATAGACACCGGAGAGGGCTAGGGTTACACAGAGTCGGTTACAATGGTAGGAGATTTACATATCCGTATCCCAAGCTTGCCTTCCACGCCAAGGAAAGTCCTATCCGGACACGGGACGAAGTCTTCAATCTTGTATCTTCATAGTCTTGGAGTCCGGCCGATGATGATAGTTCGGCTATCCGGACACCCCCTAGTCCAGGACTCCCTCAGTCATCTTTATTTTAGCCCCCCCCCCCGGGCCGGTGCTTCTCTAAGTGCTGGTCCGAACCGAGCAACGTGCGGGGCCCCCTTAGGGAAACTCGAGGTCTGGTTATACTCGTAGCTTGACTTATCCGGTGGTGCCCTGAGAACGAGATATGTGCAGCTCCTATCGGGATTGTCGGCGCATCGGGCGGCTTTGCTGGTCTTGTTTTACCATTGTCGAAATGTCTTGTAAACCGGGATTCCGAGACTGATCGGGTCTTCCTGGGAGAAGGTATATCCTTCGTTGATCGTGAGAGCTTATCATGGGCTAAGTTGAGACACCCCTGCAGGGTATAAACTTTCGAAAGCCGTGCCCGCGGTTATGTGGCATATGGGAATTTGTTAATGTCCGGTTGTAGATAACTTGACACCAGATACGAATTAAAACGCATCAACCGCGTGTGTAGCCGTGATGGTCTCTTTTTGGCGGAGTCCGGGAAGTGAACACGTTTTTGGGTCATGTTTGACGTAAGTAGGAGTTGAGGATCACTTCTTGATCATTGCTAGCTTCACGACCATTCCGCTTGCTCTCTTCTCGCTCTTATTTGCGTATGTTAGCCACCATATTTGCTTAGCCACTGCTGCAACCTCACCACTTTACCTTCCTTTCCCATTAAGCTTTGCTAGTCTTGATACCCATGGTAATGGGATTGCTGAGTCCTCGTGGCTCACAAATTACTACAACAACAGTTGCAGGTACAGGTTATGCGATGATCATGACACAAGAGCGATGTTATTTGTTTTGGAGTTCTTCTTCTGCTTCTTCTTCGATCAGGGGATAGGTTCCAGGTCGGCAACCTGGGCTAGCAGGGTGGATGTCGTTTGAGTTTCTGTTTGTGTTTCATCCATAGTCGGATGATTCTCTTATGTACTGTGATGTTGTATTCGTGTGGCATTGTATGCCTTTTGTATGTATCCCCATCTATTATGTAATGTTAATGTAATGATATCCACCTTGCAAAAGCGTTTCAATATGCGGTTCTATACTTGGTGGGACCTTCGAGTCTCTTTAGGATAGTATCGCATATTGGGCATGACAGCACGCTTAAAGTTTCATTGACAGTTTTATTATGAGTTTATAAGTTTTGATGTACCGAAGATTTTTCGGAGTCTCGGATGTGATCACGGACATGACGAGGAGTCTCGAAATGGTCGAGACATGAATATTGGTATATTGGACGACTATATTCGGACACCGGAATAAGTTTCGAAGGTTATCGGATATATACCAGAGTACCGGGGGGGGTTAACGGAACCCCCCCGGGGGTTAATGGGCCACTTGGGCCCAAAGTGGAGAAGAGGAGGGGCAGCCAGGGCAGGCCGCGCGCCCCCTCCCTCTCTAGTCTGAATTGGACAGGGGGGGCGCCCCGCCTTTCCTTCCTCCCCTCTCTCCCTTCCTTCCCCCTCTCCTACTTGGACAAGAAAGGAGGGAGTCCTACTCCCGGTGGGAGTAGGACTCCCCTTGGCACGCCCTCCTCCTGGTCGGCCGCCCCTCCCCCTTGAACCTTTATATACGGGGGAAGGGGGCACTGATGGGGGTCATGTACCTAGGGTAGGGTCATGGACCTGATCTAAGTACCTTGCCCAAGGGCACCCTTAGAAGAGGTCGCCTTCCAGTCGACCAACAAGGGACTCACTCGACTGACTTGAAGGACTCGACCATGAAGACTCACTCGACCACCAGGAGGTCAAGAGGCACTCTGCACTGCAACGGCCTGTAATTAAGTAGGCTTTATGATAGTAAAGACACTTTATGTGGGGCGTTACCAGTAACGCCCCAGACTTAACTCACCTTAAACCCTCTCCTACGTGGGCTGGCTGGGGTCCTGGCGCACTCTATATAAGCCACCCCCCTCCACAGGTAGAGGGGTTCGGCACCTTGTAACTCATATACTCATAATCCACTCGACCGCCTCCGGGCTCCGAGACGTAGGGCTATTACTTCTTCCGAGAAGGGCCTGAACTCGTACATCTCTTGTGTTTACAACCTCTCCATAGCTAGGACCTTGCCTCTCCATACCTACCCCCCACTCTACTGTCAGGCTTAGAACCACGACAGTTGGCGCCCACCGTGGGGCAGGTGTTTTAGCGATTTTGTGGAGAAGTTGCGATTCTTCCGAGTACTTTCATCATGGTGTCTGCTGGAGTTTTGGTCGAAGGTTGAGAGATCTGTCTCGGCACTCTCACCTTCATCGCCGACGACTCCGCCTGGCTCCAGGAGGCTCCACTCGACGTTGATGCGCTCCCCGTCCGCGGTGCGATGCATTTTCGCGCATGTGTCTGCGGCGTTCTGCTGCGGCAACCGTCGACCCCGTATCGGACGACTCCTCCATCGTCCACCCTCCCGGTCTCCCGCCAGCGCAAGCGCTCGGGCCGGTCGAGGCTTCAGCGATGGGTGAGGCACGCGGTGGCTCGCCAATCGACCACCACCCAAGTTGCGGCAATCGAGCCCGACGAATCTCTCTACGGCTTGTTCGATCTGTCGACTGGCTCCGTAGAGACTGCATCCGAGTGCGGTAGCAGTGATCCAGCGGCGGAAATCTTGATGGTCGACGGGCCCCGCAGTCCCCCTGGCTTCGCCCGTGACGGTGGAGCAGGTGACGGAGGCGACCCCGCACGAGGCCACGAGGAGTACCAGCCCGAGCCAATCGACTCTCTGCAAAGAGAGGAACTTCGCCGCAGGAACGTGGATGCTCTGCGTACTCCCATCGCAGGAGAAACCCCCGAGGCTCGTGCCTTGGAGGAGGCACGTCTGGCCAATTTGGCCGAACGCACTCGACTGGAGAATCTTCAGCGAGCACTCGACGAGCGCGCGCGGCAACGAGTTCCCGACACCAGTCGACGTCAACTCTTCCCGCCGACTCAGGTATATCGAACCCCAATCCAGAATTTAGCAGCTGCGACCCGTATAGCAGAGTCCATCCAGCCTTCGCAGTCGGAAGCTGGCAGAGGTTTGTTGCAGATCAGGGATCTGCTCCGGGCAGCAGGAGATCAGAATTCAGCCGTGTCTCAGTCGCACAACAGAATTCACAGTCGATCCGTCACTGCGAATACGGTTCAGTCGGCTCACAGCCCCAGATCGCCTCCGCGGCGTGAAGGGCGCGAGAATCGGCGAGACCAATATGGCGACCGACTCGACCGAGATGATAGGCATCGAGTGCCCAATTCCCCTCCGAGGGGTGGGTCTTACGCTCCTCGGCAGCAAGATGACAGGCGTTAGTACAATACAGGGCGAAGGGTTCCAGTCGACCCCAGAGAACCAGGCTTCGACGCGCGATCCATTATCGTGCAAGGTTTGGTCGACCGGAACAAAGCCCATCGAGGCGGACTCGACAGAGATGCACCCACAAGCAGTCGAGTGCACGTTTCTGGTCCTGAATGTTTCAGCAGAGCTATCAGAGCCGCAGTTATCCCTCCCAATTTCAGGTTGGCAACAGGAGTCAGCAAGTTCACTGGTGAGTCTAAGCCTGAAACTTGGCTTGAGGACTACCGAGTGGCAGTTCAGATTGGTGGTGGGAACGACGAGGTGGCCATGAAGCATTTACCCCTCATGCTGGAAGGTTCTGCCAGGGCATGGTTAACTCAATTACCGCCTAGCAGCATTTACACTTGGGAAGATTTGTCCTGAGTGTTCATCAGAACATTTGAAGGAACTTGCAAGCGACCAGCTGGACTGACAGAGTTGCAAGTCTGCATGCAGAAGACTAATGAGACTCTCAGAGAGTATATTCAGAGATGGATCACTTTGCACCACACTGTGGAGAATGTGTCTGATCATCAGGCAGTCTGCGCCTTCAAAGATGGCATCAAGAACAGAGAACTGAGTTTGAAGTTTGGTCGAACCGGTGACATGACCTTGAGTCAGATGATGGAGATTGCTACCAAGTACGCCAATGGCGAAGAAGAAGACCGACTCAGAAGTGGCAAGCACAAGCCGAGTCAGTCGGAAAAAGGAAACACCAGTCAGAAACAGAAGCGGAAGGCTGAACCGGCAGCTCCTGGAGAGGCTCTGGCCGTGACTCAGGGAAAGTTTAAGGGGAAACCAAAAGGATCCTGGAACCCCAAGAAGGTAAAGGATAAAGAAGGGAACGATGTAATGGATATGCCATGTCACATCCACACGAAGAAAGACGAAGAGGGGAATATCATCTACCCGAAGCACACCACTCGCCAATGTCGACTCCTGATCCAGCAGTTTCAGGGAAAACAATCTAAGGACAAGGAGAAGGAGTCGGACAAGGCTGAAGACAAGGAGGACAGTGAGGAAGGATATCCGCATATCAACTCCACTCTGATGATCTTTGCAGATGTGGAAAGCAGGAGTCGACTGAAAGTCATTAACCGAGAGGTGAACATGGTTGCCCCAGCAAAAGCAAATTATCTGAAATGGTCTCAAATACCCATCACATTCGACCAATCTGATCACCCGACTCATATTGCCACCCCTGGGAGGCAAGCTTTGGTGGTCGATCCAGTTGTCGAAGGCACTCGACTGACAAAAGTGCTGATGGACGGTGGAAGCGGGCTGAATTTGTTGTATGCAGACACACTGAAAGGAAAGGGCATTCCGATGTCCCGACTGAGCACTATTAACATGAGCTTTCATGGAGTTATACCAGGGAAGAAAGCCGAGTCACTCGGCCAAATAGCTTTGGACGTGGTGTTTGGTGATTCAAAACATTTTCGCAAAGAAAAGTTGACGTTTGAGGTCGTGGATTTTCAGAGTGCATATCATGCCATTTTGGGGAGACCAGCTTACGCACGGTTCATGGCTCGACCATGTTACGTGTACCTGAAATTGAAGATGCCCGGCCCCAAAGGAGTGATCACTGTCACCGGTGATCGGAAAAAGGCAGAAGAGTGCTTTCAGAAGGGCTCCAAGATTGCCAATTCCCAGGTGACAGCGGTCGAGTTCGAGGAATACAAGCAAAACGCAGATCCGAGTGACTTGCTGCGATCAAAGAAACCCGCCACAGAGTCTGCATTCCAGTCGTCCGGTGAGACGAAGCCTGTTCACATTCACCCGACCGACCCCGATGCAGCTCCGACCCGCATCTCCACAACACTCGACCCAAAATAGGAAGAAGCGCTCATCCAGTTCCTCCGTGAGAACTGGGACATTTTTGCATGGAAGCCCGCTGACATGCCAGGTGTTCCCAGGGGACTGGCTGAGCATCGCCTAAGAGTCGACTCGTCTGCAAAACCAGTCAAAGAGCATCTTCGGCGGTCCGCCGTCCAGAAGAGAAAAGCCATTGGTGAGGAAGTGGCTCGACTGTTGGCGGCAGGATTCATCCGAGAGATATACCACTCCGAGTGGCTCGCTAATGTCGTCATGGTTCCTAAGAAGGACAAGTCGCTCCGAATGTGCATTGATTTCAAGCACATCAACCGGGCCTGCCCGAAAGATCATTTTCCTCTCCCTCGCATAGATCAAATTGTTGACTCGACCGCGGGATGCGAGAGGCTGTCTTTTTTAGATGCCTACTCTGGGTACCACCAGATCCGCCTGTACGGACCCGACGAGGTAAAAACAGCTTTCATCACTCCATTCGGGTGCTTCTGCTATATCACCATGCCATTCGGCCTCAAGAATGCTGGAGCCACATTTATGCGAATGATTCAGAAGTGTCTACTCACTCAAATCAGTTGGAATGTGGAAGCATATATGGATGATATCGTTGTCAAGTCACGAAAAGGTTCCGACCTGCTCGCTGATCTCGCCGAAACATTTGCCAACCTCAGAAGATATGATATCAAGCTCAATCCATCAGTGCACATTTGGAGTTCCTGGTGGCAAGTTACTCGGTTTTCTCGTTTCCGAACGGGGAATCGACGCTAACCCAGAGAAGATTGGCACTATTCTCCGAATGAAACGCCCTGTGCGAGTGCACGATGTCCAGAAGCTTACTAGATGCTTGGCCGCATTAAGTCGATTCATTTCACGACTCAGTGAAAAGGCATTGCCTCTTTACCGACTGATGAAGAAGACAGACAAGTTCGAGTGGACTCCAGAAGCTGATGCAGTGTTTGCCGAGCTAAAAGCTCTGCTCTCCACCCAGCGGGTGCTTGCTGCTCCAATCAGCAAAGAGCCTCTGTTGCTCTATATCGCAGCCACAGGACAAGTCGTCAGTACTGTGCTTACGGTCGAGCGGGAAGAAGAAGGAAAAGCTCTCAAAGTTCAGCGCCCAGTGTATTATTTGTCTGAAGTCTTGACTCCATCCAAGCAGAGATATCCTCATTATCAGAAGCTTGTGTATGGAATATACATGACCACAAAGAAGGTTGCTCATTATTTTTCTGATCATTCCATCACAGTCGTCAGTGACGCTCCACTATCAGAGATTTTGCACAACAGAGATGCAACTGGTCGAGTGGCCAAATGGGCGATTGAACTTCTTCCCCTTGATATCAAGTTTGAGGCAAAGAAAGCCATTAAGTCCCAGGCAATAGCAGATTTCCTCGCCGAGTGGATTGAACAACAGCAGCCGACTGAAGTTCACTCGGAGCATTGGACCATGTTCTTTGATGGCTCTAAGATGTTGAATGGTTCCGGTGCTGGGGTTGTCCTGGTTTCCCCCAGAGGAGATAAGCTCAGATATGTGCTCCAGATTCACTTTGATTCCTCCAACAATGAGGCAGAATATGAGGCCCTCTTATACGGGTTGCGCATGGCCATTTCACTCGGCGTCCGTCGCCTGATGGTCTATGGCGACTCGGATTTAGTGGTCAACCAGGTGATGAAAGAGTGGGACATGAGAAGTCCAGCCATGACTGGATACTGCAGTGCAGTGAGGAAGCTGGAAAAGAAGTTCGAGGGGTTGGAGCTCCATCATATACCCCGACTGAAAAATCAAGCAGCTGATGATCTAGCAAAGATAGGTTCCAAGAGAGAAGCCATTCCGAGTGGTGTGTTCTTGGAGCATATACACACTCCGTCAGTCAAAGAAGATCCTTTCACCGAAGAAACTCCACAGCCCAAGAGTGCCATAGATCCGACTGAGATTGAGGTCCCAACGGTGGTCGACTTGATCATGGAGGTTTTGGTAGTCATTCCCGACTGGACAGTTCCGTATGTCGCATATATCCTGAGAAAAGAGCTTCCGGAGGATGAGGAAGAGGCTCGACAGATCGTCCGTCGATCTAAGGCCTTTACCGTAATCAAAGGACAATTATACAGAGAAAGCGCGACTGGAGTTGGCCAGAGGTGCATAACACCAGAAGAAGGTCGACTCATCCTCAATGATATCCACTCGGGGACCTGTGGTCATCATGCGTCCTCTCGGACCATCGTGGCCAAAGCATACCGAGCCGGATTTTACTGGCCAAAGGCAAATGAGATGGCAAAAGAGATAGTGGATAAGTGCGAGGGATGTCAGTTCTACTCGAATATGTCGCACAAGCCTGCGTCGGCTCTGAAGACCATCCCACTCGTCTGGCCTTTCGCAGTATGGGGATTGGACATGGTCGGTCCTTTGAGAACAGGACGAAGCGGCTTCACGCATGTACTGGTGGCAGTCGACAAGTTCACCAAGTGGATCGAGGCTAAACCAATCAAGAACCTTGACACCGGTACTGCTGTTAGCTTCATCAGGGAACTAATATTCAGATATGGAGTCCCGCACAGCATCATTACGGATAATGGGTCGAACTTTGACTCGGAGGAATTCAGAGATTTCTGCAACTCCCAAGGCACACGGGTCGACTACGCTTCAGTCGCCCATCCGCAGTCGAATGGACAAGCAGAGCGAGCTAATGGACTGATTCTTAAGGGATTGAAGCCCCGACTGATGCGTGATCTCAAACACGCGGCTGGAGCTTGGGTCGACGAACTTCCCTCAGTGCTTTGGGGGCTGCGGACCACACCTAATCGGTCGACCGGAAGAACTCCATTCTTCTTGGTCTACGGAGCTGAAGCAGTCTTGCCGAGTGATCTTCTCCACAATGCTCCTCGAGTTGAAATCTACAACGAAGCAGAGGCGGAACAAGCGCGGCAGGACGCAGTCGACCTTTTAGAGGAAGAAAGGAGATGGCTCTGATCCGGTCGACCATCTACCAACAAGATTTGCGTCGTTTCCACGCCAGAAATGTGAGAGGTCGAGCCTTCCAGGAAGGAGATTTAGTTCTCCGAGTGGATCAGCACAAACCACACAAGCTTGCTCCTTCTTGGGAAGGTCCCTTCATCGTCACCAAGGTTCTCCACAACGGGGCGTACCGTCTTTAGAACGTCGAGCATAATATCGACGAGCCCCGAGCTTGGAACGCGGAGCTACTCCGCCCATTTTATACTTAAGTTTTATCACTCGGATGAGTTGCAATAAAGTACTTCTGTAGTTCATGGACCTCAAAATAATAGTGTCATAGTTCCTCCATAATTTCTGTCACTTTTTATTTTTGTCCAATAAAATTCCCCCTCAGTGGGTGACTTAGCCGCGAATCCGTTTCGCCTAAGTTTGTAAAAATCCTACCGAGTGGTGAGCCAGACTCCCACTCGGAGGCTTAGCCGCGAACCCGTTTCGCCTAAGTTTGTAAAAATCCTACCGAGTGGTGAGCCAGACTCCCACTCAGAGGCTTAGCTGCGAATCCGTTTCGCCTAAGTTATCAAAATCCTACCGAGCGGTAAGCCAGACTTCCACTCGGAGGCTTAGCTGCAGTCCAAGGACTCGCCTAAGTTTGTCAAAATCCTACCGAGTGGAGAGCAACCCTCTCACTCGGGGGCTTAGCTGCAGTCCAAGCACTCGCCTAAGTTTTAAAAATCCTACCGAGTGAAGAGCAAACCTCTCACTCGGAGGCTTAGCTGCAGCCCTGTGCTCGCCTAAGTTGTAAAAAATCCTACCGAGTGAAGAGAAACCCTCTCACTCGGAGGCTTAGCTGCAGTCCAAGCGCTCGCCTAAGTTATAAAAATCCTACCGA
>NC_057807.1:24078649-24120132 GCF_018294505.1 Triticum aestivum | reverse complement strand
GCCTAAGTTGTAAAAAATCCTACCGAGTGAAGAGCAAGCCTCTCACTCGGGGGCTTAGCTGCAGTCCAAGCACTCGCCTAAGTTACAAAAATCCTACCGAGTGGAGAGCAACCCTCTCACTCGGAGGCTTAGCTGCAGTCCAAGCGCTCGCCTAAGTTATAAAAATCCTACCGAGTGAAGAGCAAACCTCTCACTCGGAGGCTTAGCTGCAGCCAAGCGCTAGCCTAAGTTATAAAAATCCTACCGAGTGAAGAGCAAACCTCTCACTCGGAGGCTTAGCTGCAGCCAAGCGCTAGCCTAAGTTATAAAAATCCTACCAAGTGAAGAGCAAACCTCTCACTCGGAGGCTTAGCTGCAGCCCAGTGATAGCCTAAGTTATCAAAATCCTACCGAGTGAAGAGTAAACTTCTCACTCGGGGGCTTAGCTGCAGCCCAGTGCTCACCTAAGTGACAGAAATCCTACCGAGTGGTAAACCGGGCTTCCACTCGGAGGCTTAGCCGCAGCCCAGTGCTCGCCTAAGTGGACTAAAGAATAAGTCGATTGCAGTAAAGGCGCCTTGCTTTGAACCTACAAAAGACATTTCGAGCCAAAGGCAATCGTATTCAAGCACCAAATTCAAGTTTGAATCGATATCTAAAGGAACCGAAAGTGCTCAGGCGTTAAGCCTGTTAAGGTTTATCGGTTACAATTCCACTCGGCATACCGAGGCAAATTTAAAGCGTCGAGCCAGAAGAAGTTTTTTACCCCTCCTGTGGAGGGCTGGAAGGTGCAACGAATTCATCAAGGTCAATTCCGTCGGCGATCCGAGTGGCAGCCGCAAGGAAAGTTTCCATAAAAAACCTGAAGTCGTGTTTCTTGGTGTTGGCCACCCGAAGGGCCGCCAGCTTCTCTTCTCGCGCGTCTTTACAGTGGACTCGGGCCAGACACAGAGCAACATCTGCACCACACCGAGCCGAGGACTTCTTCCATTCCTGCACTCGACCAGGGATCGTGTTCAAGCGGGCCATCAGCGACTCAAGGTCATTCTGAAGTGTCTCCTCAGGCCAGAGCGTCGAGTCGATGCGAGATGTGGCGGCCTTCAGCCTTGCGAGATAGTCCACGACAGCTGCAACACGAGACTCCAGTCGGAAAACATCCATGGCAACTTCGTCGTTCACCGGAGAATTGACGGGGTCGAGGTTTGGCTCCAGCCGGCTAGTTTCTTCTTCAAAGTTTTGACAAAATTCTGCAAGGATGATCACTAAGTCAAGGGGATGGTCGAATGGAAAAACCACAATTGGAAATGTTTGCCGAGCATAGAGGTTTACCTTCAAGCATAAGAAACAGCTTCTTGGCAAGACCGCTCAGGAAGGCCTCCAGATCATTTTTCTTCCCAGTCAACTTACTGACTTGGTCGGTCAGGGCAGCTTTATCAATTTTTAGTCGACTGACCTCCTTGTTGGCGATCCCAAGAGCAGCTTTCAGATTGGTATTGTCTTGTTCAAGCTTGGTGACTGAAGCTAACTTCTCGTCAGCAAGCTTGATCTTCTCAGCTAGTTCGAGGTCTTTCTTCTGTTGGGCCTCCCTTACCTTACCTGCAAGTTACAGCAAGATCAGATTTTGAAACAAGCAAGGGGAAAAGCAGTCGTCAGGGTCTCACCAAACATACCTTCGGTCTCCTCCTTCGCCTTCGTCAGCTTCTCCTGAACCAGCTTCAAGCTCAGCTCGAGTTGAGTGTGCTTGTTTTCCAGCTCAGAGTAGCGAGCCACAAGATCACAGGAGTTCTGCGAAGAACCAATCGACTAAATGTCAAATATAATTCACTTCCAAGTGAAAAAGGAAAAATCACACGTTTCTAAGACTACAGCCGAGTACAAGCATTCGACCGTAGTCTCGGGGACTACACCCAGTGGGTGCACTCAGCGTGCCCCCACTAATCCTGTTGAAGATAAAGTCGACCAGTCGACCTCAAAAAAAAAAGAGATGTATTCTTTAAGACTGTAATCAATTGCAAGCAGTCGACCACAGTCTCGGGGACTACACCCAGTGGGTGCACTCAGCGTGCCCCCACCGGTTTGTGAAATCCAGTCGACATAGTCGACTGACAGAAAGATTGACATCATAAAGCCTAAGGCCGACTGCCAGCAGTCGACCTTAGCCTTGGGGACTACACCCAGCGGGTGCACTCAGCGTGCCCCCGCTAACACGGAGTTTAATCGACACACCCAGTGGGTGACTACTATAAATTCCGGAAAGGAAAAGTTTTTGGTAGCATATCCAACAGAACAAACGGTGGTCGACTGACCTGAACATTGCTTTGGAGGGCAGAACTGGCGTCATAAGCTGCCTGGCTCGCATCCCGGATGGTCTTCAACTGCTCCATCATGATTCCCGCCTGGCGTATTGCCTCCTTCGCCGCGCCAGCTTGGTCCTCTGGGACGTGGTGCGTCGTGAAGAGGGAGGGCTGCTGAGCACTCGTCAATGGATCTGCGAAGGACACCGTGTGTCGAGTGGTGTTCTCTTCCTCCGCAATCAGAATCTCAGGCGCCGTCACATCCTGGGGCACCTTGCTGGCAGACGCTTTCCTACTCCTTCTGCACTTCAGCGGTTCCTCATCCTCATCATCATCAGGGACATTGATAACAGTGTTGGGTGGAGCTACGGAGAAGAATCAGGATCAGAGATCGCGAGTCAGTCGACTAAAAACGGCGTTAAGAATATAGTACCTAGTTTTGAAGTTGTTGCGTCCTCCATCTCATGGTCATCAGCCCGGGCTGAGGTCTCAGAAGTAGCAGCACTGCAACTCCAAAGAATCAGTCGACTAACTTCAGCGTCGACCAGAGACAAAGTTCACACAAAATAAGAAGACTTAAGCAGCACGATTACCCTGATATGGTGGGGATGGACATCTTCATCTTCGGCAGGAGCTTGATCGGCTTCGACGAGGCCGCCCTGGGCTGCTTCGGCGCCTTTTCAGTCGGCACTGGAGAGGTGGTCCGAGGGCGTTTGGTCGACTGAGCGGCGGTCGCAACCCCCTTACCACGTTCAGTCGAAGGGTCATGGACAAGCTTCGACCGCCTTTCCGAGCGCGATGGTACGACCTCCTCCTCCTCTTCTTCCTCGTCTTCAACGTCATCTTCATCACCATCATCATCGTCATCATCATCATCATCCTCTGCAACGTCCGAGTCCCATTCCTCCTCTTCCTGGCTCTCGCCCCCACTCGCCTCACCCTCCTCAGTCGAAGCTTGTGCTCCATTGGGCATCGAGTACAGCTCGGTGAGGGCCTAGCAGATATCAAGACAAGAATCAATCGACCAGTCGACAGGATAAACAGAAATGAGTGTGACAAGAACAAAGTGGAGAGCAGAGCAAGCGTACCTTGTTTGGATCGCTGTTGTGGTCGAGTGGAGGAATCCTTCTGGCTCCGCGTGGGTTATCCTTGTTTCCGGTAACGGCTACCATCCATCTTTCCAGAGTGACATCGTCGACTGCTTCTGGATGGACTCGAGTCTCGTCTTCAGTCCCACAGTACAACCACATGCAGTGGCTCCGGAACTGAAGGGGCTGGATGCGACGCCTAAGGAAGACCTCCAGGAGATCCATGCCCGTCACTCCCTCCCGAACCAACTGCACCACGCGCTCCATCAACATCTTCACGTCAGCTTTCTCCTCCGGAATCAACTTCAGAGAGGAGGGCTTGTTCACTCGGTCCATGGTAAACTGTGGGAGTCCACTCGACTGCTCCAGCGTCGACTGGTCCTGGCAGTAGAACCAGGTCGACTGCCAGCCTCTGACTGACTCGGGAAAGGTCATGGGCGGGAAGGTGCTCTTATTCCTCACCTGGATGCCCAGACCCCCACACATTTGGACAACTCGGGTCCTTTCATCGCCTGGGCTCGCCTTCTTCACGGTCTGAGAGCGACACGTGAATATATGCTTGAACAAACCCCAGTGCGGTCGATAGCCCAGGAAACCCTCACACATAGACACGAACGCGGCAAGATAGGCGATAGAATTTGGGGTAAAGTGGTGGAGCTGCGCTCCAAAGAAGTTCAAGAAGCCACGGAAGAAAATACTCGGCGGCAAAGAAAATCCACGATCAACATGGGTGGCCAAGAGCACGCACTCACCCTCTTCTGGCTGGGGCTGCCACTCCTTCCCCGGAAGCCTCGCAGCTCCATGAGGGATCAAGCCCTCGTTGGCCATGTCGAGGAGATCTTTCTCTGTGATGGTCGACTGGATCCAGTCCCCTTGGACCCAGCCCTTCGGCAGGCGGGATCTGGACGAAGACCCGCCGCGGCTGGTAGATCTCCCCTTCGCCTTCTCCGACGCCGACGCCTTCTTCGCACGTTCCAGCGCCGCCGTCTTCTCCTTGGCCATGGTTGCCGGCGAGATGCGCGAAGGGAAGTTGTGCGGGGGCGAGAGCGAGCGCGCTGGACGGGGACGAAGGGAGCAGAGAGAGAGAGAATGCTGAGGCACAGTACAAAAATCCTCGCCGGGCGCATTTATAAGGTCCCTTCCGAGTGGATGACAGGTGGGCCCGGTCAATCTAATCATATCCAGGAACAGTTGTGCAGACGGGATACGTGGCGAAGAAAGCGGCGCGGAGATCGAGGCGTTTATGTCCCGTCCCATCCGAACGCCGTGGTCCGCTCCGCTTCGCGCGCGTCCCCAAATTTCGCATCTCGCGGAATCCACGAACGGCAGATCGGTCTGTCAGACGCGGGGTTTCCCGCGATCCGTCGCTCGGAGATCGTCGAAGCCCAAAAGATCACTCGACGAAAGAAGAGAATGGATCGAGTCGACTGAAGACAAGTTGCTCACTATCGACGAAGAGATTCTTTGGTCCAGAACAACGCACGACCAGTGTGCAAAGGTTAATCGGAAACAACATCAACTCCTTCCTCACTCGAAGCCTCGATCCATTCGGGGGCTAATGATGGGGTCATGTACCTAGGGTAGGGTCATGGACCTGATCTAAGTACCTTGCCCAAGGGCACCCTTAGAAGAGGTCGCCTTCCAGTCGACCAACAAGGGACTCACTCGACTGACTTGAAGGACTCGACCATGAAGACTCACTCGACCACCAGGAGGTCAAGAGGCACTCTGCACTGCAACGGCCTGTAATTAAGTAGGCTTTATGATAGTAAAGACACTTTATGTGGGGCGTTACCAGTAACGCCCCAGACTTAACTCACCTTAAACCCTCTCCTACGTGGGCTGGCTGGGGTCCTGGCGCACTCTATATAAGCCACCCCCCTCCACAGGTAGAGGGGTTCGGGCACCTTGTAACTCATATACTCATAATCCACTCGACCGCCTCCGGGCTCCGAGACGTAGGGCTATTACTTCTTCCGAGAAGGGCCTGAACTCGTACATCTCTTGTGTTTACAACCTCTCCATAGCTAGGACCTTGCCTCTCCATACCTACCCCCCACTCTACTGTCAGGCTTAGAACCACGACAGGCACCTCTAGACACAACAATTGATCCTTGGATCTCTTACTCGTGTGCGGTGCCCCCCTCCACCATAGTCCTCCTCGATAATATTGTAGCGGTGCTTAGGCGAAGCCCTGCAATGGTAGAACATCAAGATCATCACCACGCCGTCATGCTGACGGAACTCTCCCTCGACACTCGGCTGGATCGGAGTTCGAGGGACGTCATCGAGCTGAACGTGTGCTAGAACTCGGAGGTGTCGTAGTTTCGGTGCTTGATCGGTCGGGCCATGAAGACGTACGACTACATCAACCGCGTTGTTCTAATGCTTCCGCTTTCGGTCTACGAGGGTATGTGGACAACACTCTCCCTTCTCGTTGCTATGCATCACCATGATCTTGCGTGTGCGTAGGAATTTTTTTGAAATTACTACGTTTCCCAACAAGATCTTGCGTGATCGTAGGATTTTTTTTGAAATTACCACGTTCCCAACACGTATTGCTTCAACTTTACATTTTTACATGATTTTGGGGCATATGATTCTTCCAAAGAAGAATTTGATATTGAAGAGGAGGAGGACGTTGCAATGATCCTAGCTATGCACATCATTAAAAAGCCAAAGCATAGTGGTTCGATTATGGGTCGGCAGAAAATTTGGAGGGATAAGATGGATGCCGACAACAGATTGATGAGGCACTATTTTGTTGATAATCCCACATACCCTGAGTTGTACTTTCGCCGCTGTTTTAGGATGAGCACTGAGTTGTTCAGGCACATTGCAGAGAAACTGGCGAGCCATGGTCAGTTTTTTTTAACAAAGGAGGAATGCCGCTGGAGAACTCGGGCATAACACCTTTCAAAAGGTGACAAACGCTTTGTGTATGTTGGCATACGGTATTCCGGCTGATCTAGTTGATGACCACTTGGCCATGGGTGAGAGTCAAGCCATCATGTGTGCCAAGCGCTTCGTAGTCGGAATTGTGCAAGTGTTTGGTCCGGATTATTTGAGAGCTCCTAATGCTGAGGACGCCGCAAGGCTTTTGGAGATGAACAAAACTCGCGGGTTCCCAGGTATGCTTGGCTCAATAGATTGCATGCATTGGAGTTGGAAGAACTATCCTAAGGCATGGCATGGACAATTCCACGGCCAGAAAAAGGGTCCTACTATAATACTTGAAGCGGTGGACGATCAAGAGACTTGGATTTGCATGCTTTTTCTTGGACTTGTTCACTATCGCAGTAGACCCTCGTGTCTCCGTGGAGACGACCCTTATTGACTTAGGGCGTCTCGCGTTTAGGCGGCCATTTGGGCCCTCGGAATCGATTGCGTGTCTTAAGCTCCTGGACACCGTTGCTCTCCACGAGCGAGAACCGCGTGCCCGCATGATACGTGTCCTAGCACCTTGAGCCTTTGGGCACCTTCTCCACCAAATCCCTATACCGGGCCATCGTCCCCACTCCCGCCCCTGAGCCACTGATTGCGATCTGGGAGATCAGGCTCCCCCTCAAGATCTGGATTTTCCTGTGGTAGTGGATCCGTGGACGCGTCCCGTCCGGTGTGGAAGTGCTCAAACGTAATGGCCCCGGGGACGTGATATGCCCCCCTGTGGGACGCCTGAGGACTCCAACCATATCTTCTTCTCTTGCGTCTCTGCCCAGTTCCTCGGAGTTGCCTCCGCAAGACGGTCAGCGGTCGTTGGTGCAACACCAACTTCCCGGACCTTTTCGCCGAGGTTTAGGCATCACCCCCATCTAGCCGCCACATTAGGTGGCTGGCGATTGGGGTCCTTGCCTGGACATTGTGGATGGTCCGCAATAAGCTTGTGATTCAACGTGTTCCCCTTCAACGTGCGACCGACACAATATTTAAAATGTGTGGTTACTTGCAGCTCGGCGGCCGCTTAGCCGCCCCCAGGATCACGGCGCCATCAACATCATCATTGCTGATATGCGTGCATTGGCTATTCGCTTGGCGCCTGATACGTTCATTTTGCATCATGCTTTTATATCAATATTTATTGCATTATGGGCTGTTATTACAAATTATATATCAATACTTATGGCTATTCTCTCTTATTTTACAAGGTTTACCATGAAGAGGGGGAATGCCGATAGCTGGAATTCTGGCTGGAAAAGGAGCAAACATTGGAAACCTATTCTGCACTGCTCCAGAAGACCCGAAACTCCATGAAACTTAATTTTTGAATTAATAAGAATTATTGAGCAGAAGAAACACCTCAGGGGGCCCACACCCTGGCCAGGAGGGTGGGGGGCGCGCCCACCCCTACTGGGCGCGCCCCCTGTCTCCTGGGCCCCCTGGTGGCCCTCCGGTGTCCACCTTCCGCTATATGAAGGCTTTTACCCTGAAAAAAATCATGGGCAAGCTTATGGGAGGAAACTTCGCCGCCACGAGGCGGAACCTTGGCGGAACCAATCTAGAGCTCCGGCAGAGCTGTTCTGCCGGGGACACTTCCCTCCGGGAGGGGTAAATCATCACCAACGATCCTCCCATCGGGAGAGGGTCAATCTCCATCAACATCTTCACCAGCACCATTTCCTCTCAAACCCTAGTTCATCTCTTGTATCCAATCTTGTATCCAAAACCACAAATTGGTACCTGTGGGTTGCTAGTAGTGTTGATTACTCCTTGTAGTTGATGCTTATTGGTTTACTTGGTGGAAGATCATATGTTCAGATCCTTAATGCATATTATTACTCCTCTGATTATGAACATGAATATGCTTTGTGAGTAGTTACGTTTGTTCCCGAGGACATGGGTGAAGTCTTGCTAGTAGTAGTCATGTGAATTTGGTATTCGTTCGATATTTTGATGAGATGTATGTTGTCTTTCCTCTAGTGGTGTTATGTGAACGTCGACTACATGACACTTCACCATTATTTGGGCCTAGAGGAAGGCATTGGGAAGTAATAAGTAGATGATGGGTTGCTAGAGTGACAGAAGCTTAAACCCTAGTTTATGCGTTGCTTCGTAAGGGGCTGATTTGGATCCATATGTTTAATGTTGTGGTTAGGTTTACCTTAATACTTCTTTTGTAGTTGCGTATGCTTGCAATAGGGGTTAATCATAAGTGCGATGCTTGTCCAAGTAAGGGCAGTACCCAAGCACCGGTCCACCCACATATCAAATTATCAAAGTACCGAACGCGAATCATATGAGCGTGATGAAAACTAGCTTGACGATAATTCCCATGTGTCCTCGGGAGCTCTTTTCTCATTAGAAGAAATTGTCCAGGCTTATCCTTTGCTACAAAAAGGATTGGGCCACCTTGCTGCACTTTATTTACTTTCATTGCTTGTTACTCGTTACAATTTATCTTATCACAAAACTATCTGTTACCTAGAATTTCAGTGCTTGCAGAGAAAACCTTACTGAAAACCGCTTATCATTTCCTTCTGCTCCTCGTTGGGTTCGACACTCTTACTTATCGAAAGGACTACGATAGATCCCCAACACTTGTGGGTCATCAGCGCCACCGCTCCCTCCGCCACCTCTAGAGCCAGACTAGATTTCGTCGTGCGGCGGCCTGTCCGCGTTGTTGTTTTTTGTTTACTTTGGGCTTGTTGAGCTGTGCCCTCAACAGAACCCCGAACTATTTGTCTTGCTGGTACTCTTTGTGTGTGTGGGTGTGAACCTTGTTGTACTCGTTGACTGTTGTGGTGGTTTGCTTTATTTATAAAGCACGGCGAAAGCCTTTTTGGGTACATGAATGTTGTTAATCGGTCACCACTCATGAATAAGATTGCAAATGGTGAACTGCCATGGGTGCACTTTGTAGCGAGTGGCCATACATACAACTATGAGTAATATCTTGTTGATGACATCTACCCAAAGTGGCGCAAACATTTGTGAAGCCATTGAAAAAACCAGAAGGTAAGAAAAACCCTGATTTTCATAGTGCTCAGGCGGTGGCTAGGAAAGATGTGGAGAGAGCTTTTGAGATTTTGCAAGCCCAATTTGCTATTATAAGAGGACCGGCTAGATTTTGGGATCAAAAGATCCTTTGGTACATCATGCACGCTTATGTGATCTTGCATAACATGATCATCGAGAATGAGCGTGACCAAGATTTAGACTACTCTCAGTATGAGCTCTTGAGACATCCCGTGCGAGTGCAGCGGAGGGCTACGACGGTGGCCCGATTTGTTGCCTCCTATCATGCTATTCGACGTCCCGAAACGCATGATAATCTTCAAAAGGATCTAATCGAGTGGTGAGCATGGAATGGCCGACAAAATGCATGATGATTTGTATGTTTGATGTTGTATTGTTGAACTATTTGTTGTATTGGAAAATAAACTATTTGTTTGAGTTGTAATAAAATTGAACTATTTATTGTTGATATATTTTTATGTGTTTAATCTTTTTGGATTTGTCTGAAGTGTCATATGTTGTTTGTGCTGGACGTGTGCTGGACGTGCGCGTCGTTTTTTATAGCGCCTGCTAGAGCGGCTCGCGCGCGCTATATTTTGCAGCGGCCGCTGGAACATTGAGGAGCGCGCGAAAACTGATTATTTCAACGCTGTAAAGGCTTTTTTTGCGCGTCTGTTGGAGATGCTGTAAAGATCAATCAAGTATGAAAAATAATTTAGCGAGAACCCGAATTTGGGAAACGGTGCACCGTGTTTATGTAATTTTTCCTAAGCAAGCTAGCAGCATGGTTTCTTTTCATTCCTCCCAATTAGACAAAATTTGGGAGAAGAGAAACACGAACAGAGTTGCAACTAACGCTACGTTAATCGCAAAATTTAGAAAAGTGGAGTGGTTTCTCTCCGCCCAAGAAGGGAGGGAGGAAGGCCAAGAAACCGACTAGGCCGACGAGACCGCCGGCCGGAGAAGGCGCGCGGCGAGCGATCACCACGTTTCCTCGTGCTCCGACGGGCTCCTCCCGAAGCCGCCGGTGCCGTAGAAGCGCTCCCACACCTCCTTCTCCGCCTCCGCGAGCTCCTCGGCCGCAGCCACAGCCGCCGCCGCGGGCTTGATCGGCCAATGGCGCCACCCCTGCTCCTCTTCCTCCTCCGCCTTCAGCGCGGCGTGCTTCTCCTGGGTCGCGGCCACCGACTTGGGCGACGCGTCCCCGCCGAGGATGACGCCCTCCATCTCCTTCTTCCGCATGGCCCGGGCCTCGCATCGCCGGCTGCGCCGCTCGCGGATGGTGCGGCGGCACATCGCGGCGGGCGCGCGCACGGTGGCTAGGACGGCGAGCTCAATCACCGCGAACGGGAAGCAGGCGCACACGGCCGCGCACCCCGCTGCCGTCCCTGCCGCCGTCCCCGCCACCGCAGCCCCGCCCCGCGACGCCCGCCCCTGCCGCCGCGCCTTCTCCAGCGACACCGGCGGAGACCGCCTCAGCCGCCTGTCCTCTGTCTTGGCAGGCGGACGCGACCGCCTCAGCCGCATGTCCTCCGACCTAGCAGGCGACGCCGCTGCCGAGACCAGCACGGGGTAGTGGTGGTGGTGGTGCACCCTGGCCGCCATTGCTTACACGGTTACACCTACGCCCCAGCCTCCGATCGACGGACGTGAACCGATCGCCCACGCTCACGTAGAAGTGTACACACGCGCGCACGCGGCCACTGTTGGTTCGTGGCGGTGGCGCCTGCTCCGTCGTCAAAGTCTCCGCTGCAACACCATCGCCGTGAATATTCGCACGGGGCGGAGGGCGGCCGTGGTGGCTACCGGCGTCGACGTCGCAGCGGGACGGGACGGAAGAGACGGAGATCGGAGATGGGGCTGGGGCTCGCTCGAGGAGGCCGCGGCGGTGGTTGCGGCATGCGGCGAGCGAGGCTTTTATAACCGGGCCCCGGGCCGGGTCTCCGTTCTGCCCGGCTTTCGCGGCGAGAGGCCCGCTACGCCGCTCGGTGCTAGGCGCGGCCCACGCGCGGCCCTGCGGCCCGCGGCACTTATAAATTTCTCCAAAAGACACGTGTCCTGGTTTTCGCCATCCCCCGAAATGGGAGAGAGCGCGCGCGCGTGGCGGGTGACGGGCTCGCCATCCATTGCCGCCATAGTTTAATGCGAGGGCGAGGTCGTGCGCGCGACGACGACGACGGAGCATCCTCCCCGGATCGCATAGGCCCTTTGACCCCACGAGCGCGCGGTGGTGTGAGATCATGGAGGTAAGGCTTGATCGATGGCGGGTTCGTAGATTGGTCGGTGTGTGAGCGATGCCGGCGTTGTGTTTGCTGTAATGCGTGGCTGACGGCGGTGCGTGCAGAAGGACAGCGTTGGTGGACAGGCGCGGAGGGCGACGGTGAGCGCGGCGGGAGGGAGGGAGATGGACTCGCCGCGGTTCCGGGCGATCCTGCGGGCGACGAGCGGGCGCCGGAAGCGGGCGCCGGACGTCAAGAGCTTCTCGCACGAGCTCAACCCGGGGGGCGCGGCGGGGCACCAGCACCACCTGGCCGCGCGGAACAGGCCGCGTGGCGAAGACGAGTTCATCGGCGCCGTCAAGAGCAAGTTCATCAGGCTCAAGGAGGAGGTGGACTGCGAGCTCGGCGTCTTCGCGGGGGACCTCGTTGGCCTCCTCGAGCGGGCCACGGCTGACGAGGAGGACCAACAGTACTGGCGCGTCACGCTCGAGGACCTGCTCGTCGTCACGCAGAAGTGCGCCGAGATGAGCCCTGAGGAGTTCTGGGTCAAGTGCGAGGGCATCGTCCAGGCCCTCGACGACCGCCGCCAGGAGCTCACCACAGCAGGTGGGGCGCTCAAGCAGGCGCACACGCGCATCCTCTTCATCCTCACCCGCTGCACGCGGCTCCTGCAGTTCCGCAAGGAGCTCAGCGGCTACTGCGGCGACGTCGACGGCAAGCACCAGCACGTGCTCGGCCTGCACCAGCTCAGCGACCTGGGGCTCTACCCATTGCACTCTGCCAACGGCGGCTCCACGGAGCTAGGCCGCAGGAGCACCTCCAGCTTGACCGAGCTTAAGGAGAGGCTCATCAGGAGGAGGATGCTGGAGCACAAGCACCTTACCCTGGACTTCGCGGGGCGGCACTTCCTGGGAGATGCCGGTGATTCTCCCGGCAGCGGCAGCAGTGGCAAGATATCGTCTTGGAAGAAGCTGCCGTCTCCTGCTCGCCATAAGAACGCGGAGGCAAAGGAGGACAAGATCACCCCAACAAAGAAGGCAATAACCAGGAACAAGGTCGACGTGGATGAGATTGTTGAGAGGATTGACGCAGCTAGCATTCATCCGGACGGCCTGGCTTCTCTTGGGGACTCAGCAGTCAAGATCGAGATTTCACCAGAGTACCCAGGGGCCCAACAAATAATCGTTGATGGAAAGCCAAGGATGATATGCAGGATCTGCGATTTTGAGATCCCGATGTCTTGTGCAGAAGGCCATTTCATAGCATGCACACTTGCTGATCGGTGTGATTCCAAGGGCTTGAGTATTGACAAGCGGCTACAAAGGGTTGCCGAGGTGCTTGAGAGGGTGCTTGCTTGCTTTGACGCAAAGAGCCCACATGATGCGGAATTTCATCATCCTGAGAACACAAGAGCTAGCACATCGAGTTTAACAGAAGAACCCGATGGATCCATGGATCATGATAACGATTTGTCTCATCTGTTGACAGTGCCATCATCAGAACTGTTTTCAGAAGTTAGTTGCGTCTCTTGTTTCAAACAATTAAAGTTCTTCTGACTTGATCGTAGTTGATGCTGACATCATGTCAATGAAATTGCCAGGGAGCACTGACACCTGCATCAGGAAACTTGTCGCAGTCACCATTATTGACACCAAGAACTAGCCACGAAGAATCACAGCTGACTAAACACAAGGCATTTGTCGAACTAGAGAGTTTTCAGCAGGTTTGTTAATCCTTCTTTACTCTTCGTTCAAGTTTTATTTGTTTGATTTTATTTAGAGGCTATAATAAACTAAGCTTCTTTGATGGCCCAAACTTCCAATATACTACCCTTTGGCAGGTCGAAAGTTTACTGACTATAGCTAGAGGCATTGAGAGCATAAAAAGTTCAGAGTACAACTCACTGGAGGACTTGAGCTCTTACCTTGAAGATCTGAATGCTGTTATTGACACGAGGAATGTGGATGCCCTTGTTGTGGAGACTTTTGGAAGAAGGATAGCCAAGTTACTACAGTAAGTATATTGACTGTTTTCAATGCATCTTTGTGCCACTTAATACTTCTGATTCATTTATCATTGTCATAACTGCACTTCTGTGACTCTAGTTGCACATACCTGAAATATTATCCTGACTCTCTTATTAACATTGTGAGCTCTCAGGGAGAAATTTATGCAATTATGCGGACAAATAGATGATATGAGCACCGAATCTTTAGGTCCAATAGATGAAGATGGTCCTCTGGAGAATAGTGTAAGCTCAAGAACAAGCCAGCTAAATGGGAAATTTAAGGACCGTACCTCAATTGAGGACTTCGAAATTATAAAGCCAATCAGCCGTGGTGCATTTGGGCGTGTATTTCTTGCAAAGAAAAGGGTAACAGGAGACCTTTTTGCCATCAAGGTAATGAGCAGAATGCCAGCCTCCATATGCTAATTCCTTCACAATGTGTTAGCTCCTTTATACTGAACATTGAAGAATTTATCTGGGCTTTGGTTTGTTCATTTCCCAGAAGGTTCCGTAAAAAAATATTCCAATCTCCTTATAGCATTTTTTATTTCTTTATTTCATTGTGTACTAGTAATGATGATATTAAATGGATGACTTGCTCAGGAGAATTAGAGAACTTTTCAAAATAAATAAAAGTTAAGAACCATACATGATTTGCATTGCTAGCTTTGCTTGCACAAAATGTGCATTGCTAGCTCCAATGGTGAGTTTTAATCATTAGTCCTAAATCTTGATGGTATCATCACGAACGCAGGTGCTGAAGAAAGCTGATATGATCCGCAAGAATGCAGTTGAAAGCATCTTGGCGGAGCGTGACATCTTAATATCAGCTCGTAACCCATTTGTGGTACGTAAGTTGAATGTTCAGCATGGTGTCATTCTGGACTTCACTTAACTTCCATCTGTAATGGACAGGTTCGATTTTTCTACTCCTTCACATGTAGGGAAAACCTTTATCTTGTTATGGAGTACTTGAATGGAGGAGATCTCTATTCCCTCTTGAGAGGCTTAGGTTGTTTGGATGAAGATATGGCAAGGACATATATAGCAGAACTGGTAAGTTACAATGCCCTGTCTCACAGTATTGGTGACCCCACCTCAGATTTTATTGTTATTTGAAATGATGAACAATAGAAATTTCATTCTACCTTTAGGTTCTTGCATTGGAGTATCTGCATTCTTTGAATGTGATTCACCGTGATTTGAAGCCCGACAACTTGTTAATCTCCCGTGATGGCCATATAAAGGTTAAGTCTCGGTACTTCTATCATTTATGTTCGTATAATACATGTTTCCCTTTGTGTTTTGAGATTTCTTTATGAAATGATCATTAAATTATCCAAGTAAACAAAGGCTCTACTTTGTAGTCTTAAGTTATGTTGTGCTGCAGAATGATTTGGACTTCCCCCCCTTTCCATGCAGTTGACTGACTTTGGGCTATCAAAGGTTGGTCTTATAAATAGCACCGATGATTTATCTGGTCCAGATGTCAGCAGTGCTCTAGTGGGTGACAATCAACCAACAGATGCAGAACAACGTGCACACAAACGACAGCAGAGGCAAAAGCAGACAGCTGTGGGCACTCCTGACTATTTGGCCCCGGAGATACTACTAGGGATGAGCCATGGTATGTATGCTTCTTATGTGGAACATGTTTTGACTTAAAAAGTGTTGAATTGATCACTTCTATTAACCTATGTGGAACACTGCAAATACCCTGGTTATCTATTTCTTCATGCAGGTCCAACTGCGGATTGGTGGTCGGTTGGTGTTATTCTCTTCGAGATTCTTGTAGGAATTCCTCCATTCAATGCTGAGCATCCACAGGTAGTATTATGTAGGCTTGATTTATTGATCCTAATAGCATACACTTCTTTTCTGTTGGAGCCACAAAACTTAGAACTGATAGCTAAGTAATGTTGTTGTTCAGAACAGTTATTAAACTACGGAATGGTGATTAATTAATTAATTTCCTGAAAGGAGGAAGACTGGTCGAAATGATTTGCTATTTATTTACTCTTGTGGACCAATGCTTACCTATATCTATTTTCGGTAAATGTAAAGTAAATAAACAATGTAAACGATCAGCAACAATATTGGTTGCTTACAGATAATATTCTGAATGGACCACCGTGCTATAATCTTTCTGAATGTTTTTTCAGCAGCTATATTAATGATATTGGTTGCTTGCAGATAATATTTGACAACATAATGAACCGGGAAATACCTTGGCCACAAGTACCACAGGAACTGAGCTCCGAAGCATATGACTTGATTGACAAGTGAGTCAAAAAATATTGTTTCTAATCTACAGTTATATGTGCTGAGTAGAATAGATCTCCAAGCTAAAATTGATTTCAACTCATTTTGTTTTCATGCTAGGTTGCTAATTGAGAACCCGGTACAAAGATTAGGTGCGACTGGTGCTGGAGAGGTACTCTTTTCCTTATTTCTCTTTTTTGAAATTTCGCATATTACGTAACCACGCTAACTGAAATATGCTATTAGAGCAGGTAAAGGCTCATCCGTTCTTTAAGGGCATCAATTGGGATATGATTGCTAGACAGCAGGTTAGGAGCTAAGCTAATGCAGAGTCCAAAATATCAGGCAACTAAAATACTGCCTCGAATTGAAGTCCCATAATCATGTTCTTTTTTGTAGGCCGTGTTTATTCCCTGTACAGACGATGAATATGATACAAGTTACTTTGCCTGCCGTCATGCGTGGGGTGCTGCTGATGAGCATGTCACTACAGCCCCCAATGAGTACGACGACAGAAGTGAGACTAGTAGCATGAGTTGTGGCAGCAGTCCACGTAGTTGCGACTACGGAGAAGATGTATAACAGATTAATCCCTCTTAACTTCCCGTTTTTATAAGAGTAATCCAAATTATTTTACAGCAGTCCCCTCACATTTTCAATTTCTACTATAATCATTATCAGGGAGATGAATGTGGTAGCATGGAAGAGTTCGGTCCTCCTCTGTCGGTGAAATATTCTTTCAGCAACTTCTCATTCAAGGTAACCAGCCCTATCCTTGCCACAATCTTTGAATCTTGTCCTTGGTGAGTTAACATCTTCCCCTCTATTGCAACCAGAACATTTCCCAGCTAGCATCGATGAATTATGATCTGATGACGAAGCATAACGAAGATCCTTTGCAATCTTCAAGATCCTGAGACCACCAGGACAGACCAATTCCCTCAGCAACATGACCAGCATCTCACCGGTAAGCTGACATCATCTTACTCTTGCTTGATCAGGTGTACAAAAAGTAAGATTGCATCCAGCAGCACAAACCTGATTCTACTGCCCCTGGTTTTGCTTGTCATGAAGGCAACGGAACTTCCTCGGCCACCGGTGGTAGCAGCTGAGTGATATGATAGCAAGTGTGTAACGATCGAAGACATGAACCTGCGCGGGTTTCCTCTAGAACTTTATGAGGATCGACCAGCCAAACAAGCACTTTAACCTGCATATGCGCCGCTGAAGAAGGGACGGCGGGTGTCAGATAAGTTAGGCAGTGTTTGCTCAGGGTTCGTGCCATTTTCCATAGGTATTGGTATCCAGTGTGAAGTGCCATCTCTTGCCGTTGCTGATTGTACAAAGAGGTTGTATGGAACATTTGAGATACTAGACAGGAACCATAGATCTCTCCCTGGGAGCCTACAGAATCCATCATGGCAAACCTAGCTGTTTGTGTTGTACAGTGTTTGGGTCAATAGTGAAACATGTTGCACAGGTTCGATCTGTGCACATTGATCACTTTTTTTTTCACGTGTGAAAATTATCCTCTTGGAGGCGTTGTCTTGGATGCACCGATAATGGTTGCATGTTTTCATGGCGTCGTGGGGTCAACATTGGCGTGGTCGGTCTGGGGCTGGTGGCGGGGTGGGACAGGTGTGGTCGTCATCTTCCTACCGGAGCGACCCAGATCCACTTATTATCGAACCTGTCTTCTTACTTTAATGTTGGCAGGGGTGACGGTCATAGTTTGGCGCCTTAGGACATCTCCCATGGTTGTATGCTTGGTAGACTGCCACATAGATTTTTTTAATATGTCATAAAAAAAAGAAGAGAGAGGGCAAGGTTGAAGTCATGAACCTACACCATTGACAAACTCCAATGTAAAATAAGAGAACGTCTTATTTATTATCTCACCTTTTATTGGACAAACTATATACAACCTGTTAGAATGGTTATACGATAAGTTGTTGGTTGATGACACGTCAAATTTTACAGACAAGCTAATACTCCATCCATTTACTTATACAGGACCACTATGAAATATATATTTTTCATCTATACAAGGCCACCAACAATAATAGATGCAAAAATCAATGATATCTCCTAGTACTAGCAATCTGTTTAATACTTGCATGTATGCAGTCATAATGACATTTAGCTACTTCCTCCACTTAATTATCTACTATTTTTACGCGTATTAATGATCCGACTAAACGAAAAAAAAGCTAGCTTGCAAAGCAGGCATTAAATTTTACCTTCGTAGCCTGTGGCGTACCCATCCAAGCACCACGTCTTGGGCCAACCTCAGCGCTCAGTACTCAACATGCAAAACAACGTTATTCCATCTACAGTCAACAAAGAAACTAGCTGCCACGCCCCGCGCCAAGGCCCCGGCTGCCCGGCGTCTGGCTGTGACACTATTGGTAGCTCTGAGTTTGTGACCGTGTATATAATAGAGGGAGTAATAAACAAACTATTGAAGATGCCCTTAGGTGGCAAGTCGGGGTCATCCGCTCGTGGATGCGACTGGTGTGCTATATTTGGTCTGCTTTGTTGGTGTGGCCCGTTTTAGCAGTGCTATGAATCTAGTTTAGCCATGAACTTCCTCCCTGTTAAACACAAGGTTTTGGGAAACTGCACGACACCCGTTAAGGGTGTGGCTATCTCATATATATAAGGGGTACACCAAGGTGTACGATACAACGGCACAGATGATGAGGGCGAGCAGAATCCACAAATCCTGGTGGCTGACGCATGTAAACCTCCTCATCCAGAACTCCATGCAAAAAAGCATTCTGAACGTCCAGCTGGCGAAGAAACCAGCCTCGAGTAACAGCCAAGGATAACAGAAGTCGGATAGTCGTTGGTTTGATCACCGGACTATATGTATCCTCATAGTCAAGACCATACCGTTGTTTGAACCCTTTCGCCACTAACCGTGCCTTATAGCGTTCAATAGAACCATCAGCATGCCTTTTAATTTTGAAGACCCACTTGGAGTCAATGACATTAACACCAGAGACCGGAGGAACAAGTTGCCATGTACCATTTGTCAATAACGCTTGAAACTCTTGTTCCATAGCCTGTCGCCAATGAGGGATCCCAAGGGCAGCCTGAAAATGACGCGGTTCAGCCGAAGGATCTTCCTTGAGATGAGCAACACATGCTGCAAGCCACGCCACCGTCCCATCTTTCCGTTGCTTGGGACAGAAAATGCCAGACCTGCTGCGCGTGTTTGGCCTCTGAGCAGCAGCAGCCGGTCGTGACGGAACCAGAGAGACCGGCGAGGCATCAGGCGACGAAGGCAGTGACGAGGCAGGGCCAGACGACGGTATGGAGGCGGGCGACACCATCCCAGGCGATCCCGGCCCAGGCGAGGCTGGTCCAGGGGAGACCAGCCCAGGCGACTCCTCCCCAGGGGAGGCCGGCTGCTCCACGCCATCCATGGCCGGCCCATTTGAGGCCAGCCCAGGAGAGTCGGGGGCGACACCTTGAGGCCCAGGCGAGTCCAGCCTGGGAAGAGCTGGTGCGGCAGCCGACTCCGGTCGCGCGGGTGAGGCCGGGGCTGCCGACCCCGGTCGCGCGGGAGGCATGCATGGCGCATGCATGGCACCAGGCACCAAGCCAGGTGCACCCGACGGCTCCTCCTGTTCATCCAGTAACTCAAGACGAGCTCCACGACCTGTACCTGCAGCATGATTAGGCAACAACGCAGGAGAGTATGCAACATCAACAAATTGAGCAGGCAGGGGAGAAGTGGTAGATGAAGATGGAACCGGAGGTGCAGGAGTTATGGAGAAAGACGAGAACGGGAATACATTCTCATCAAACACAACATCACGCGAGATGTAGACACGATTAGACGGAATGTGGAGACACTTGTATCCTTTATGAAGAGAGCTATACCCAAGAAAAACACAAAGTTTGGATCGAAACTCAAGCTTGCGCTTATTATATGGACGAAGATGAGGCCAGCAAGCACAACCAAAAACTTTGAGAAAGGTATAATCTGGAGACTCATTAAGCAGCAGTTCAAGCGGTGTTTTCATTCCAAGGAGTCGTGTGGGAAGCCTATTTATGAGAAAACATGCAGTGGAAAATGCATCACTCCAAAACCTAAAGGGTACCGATGCATGGGCAAGTAAAGTGAGACCAGTTTCAACAATGTGACGATGCTTACGTTCAGCCGTGCCATTCTGCTGATGTGTATGAGGACAAGACACGCGATGTGAAATTCCAAGCTTATTAAAAAAGGAATTGAGGTTGTGATACTCACCCCCCCAATCGGTCTGGACATGGATAATCTTATGTTTGAGAAGACGCTCAACGTGAGCTTGAAATTGGAGAAACACATCAAACACATCAGATTTACGCTTGATAAGGTAAAGCCATGTGAATCGACTATAAGCATCAATAAAACTGACATAATAATTATGACCACTCACAGAAGTTTGGGCATGCCCCCATACATCAGAAAAAATAAGCTCAAGTGGAGTTTTAACGACACGACTCGAATCTGAAAACGAAAGCTGATGACTCTTGCCTTGCTGACAGGCATCACAGACTGTGGCAGCATTTTTATTGGACACAATGGGAAGATTATGGCGATGTAGAATACTACGAACTATGGGAGTTGCAGGATGACCAAGCCGTGCATGCCAATGAGTGGGCGAAACACGGACACCGCTGAACGCTCGAGGAGCAGATGGTAGATCAAGTGCATAAAGTCCATCACGCAGGCGACCTCTAAGCAGAACGTCCCTCGTGGCCCGATCCTTGATAAAAAAATGAAAAGGATGAAACTCAGTGAAAACATTGTTATCACGAGTAAGTTGAGGAACAGACAATAAGCTACGAGTAGCGGAAGGAACTCTAAGAACATTACGGAGATGAAGAGATTTTTGTGTGCAAGTTAAGAGAGAGGCCTGACCAACATGTGATATGTGCATACCTGCTCCATTGGCGGTGTGAATCTGATCATGTCCACGGTACGGTTCCTGCATGGAGAGTTTGCCCATCTCGCCTGTCAAATGATTCGTAGCGCCTGTATCCATGTACCAAGTTGGGTCGATGGGATATGATGGAGTGTGGCCTGCTTGGCGAGCAGGCTCATGAGTGGCCAAGGCAGCCTGCTTCTCGTTGCCTTTGCCATTGTTGCCGATGCCGAGGAAGTCCTGCTTGAAGCGGCGATGACAGCGGGAGGCGATGTGATCTAGAATATTGCACAGCTGACAGGGGAGCTGAACACCACAAGAGGGGCAGCAGGCACACCGACCACCCCCGGTCGTAGGCATGGCAGCGGCGGCAGGCGGCCGCTGAGTCTGTGGAGTCGAAGGCACTGACTTGCCGTCGGTGGGTGATTTGAAGGGCTTCCCTTTGCCACGCGTGGCAGCATTGGCAGCAAGAAAACTCGGGTTAGCACGACGGGACTTGATGCGCTGTTCCGTGGCTAGGAGGCGGGCGTAGAGCTCACGAGGTTCAAGCGGAGTGTCACGACCATTGATATTTTCAGCAAGGTTATCATAGTCGTCATCCAGTCCGTTCATGACGAAGGTGGTGAAGTCCTCCTTACGAAGCGGCTGGCCAATGGAGGCCAAGGTATCGGCGAGATGCGTCATCTTGCCAAAGTAGTCGGTGATGCTGAGGTCAAGGAGCTTGGTCTCCCCCAGCTCCGTACGAATAGTGTGAGCGCGCGCATGCTGCTGAGATGCGAAGCTCGTGTGAAGAGCAGACCACGCCTCCTGAGACGTGGCAGCGAAGAGAACCAAGGAGGACACCCCCTCGGTGAGCGACGACTGGATCGCGGAGAGGATGGCCTGATCCTGAGCAACCCATGCATAATACGCCGGATGATGCGGTGGAGGACATGGCAGGGAACCGTCAACATAGCCCTCCAGATAGCGACTGCGGAGAAGCGGCAGCACCTGTGCACGCCAGGACAGATAGTTATCTGTCGTAAGCTTCACCGGGATGAGATGCGCGAAGTAGAACGGTGCAACGGCCGTGGCATGATCAGCCACGGGAGGCGACGTGTAGTAGGCCAGGTGGGATGATCCAGCAGATGCACCAAGGCCCGGCGTCGAGGACGGTGCAGAAGCTCCAGGGTGCGACACGGCCATCGGTGGTGGATAATATCCACCATAGGGCAGCGGCGGAGAAGGGGCCCCGTAGGGCACAGCCGGCGCCCGGGTCGACCCGCTGTTGGCGGCGCCGTAGGGCTGCGGGGCAGCAGCGATGTAGGGCGCTGTGGCCGCAGCAGCCGGGTACGGCGATCCGTAGGAGGCGACGGCGTTGGTCGCAGTAGCCGCAGAAGGGGCCCCGTAGGGCCCTGCAGTCGAAGGAGAAGGAGCCCCGTAGAGCCCAGCGTGCGGTGGAGGAGGGGCCCCGTAGGGCACCGATCCCCTCCAGGGAGCCGCCGGGTCGGGGTACGAAGTGCCCCAGGCCCGCGATGGCGCGATCGGGGAAGGGGGCGGCGGCGGATCGGACGCAGCCACCACCATCGAAGCCTGGCCGGAGTAGACCGAGGCGAGGGGGCGCGAAGAGAGGAACGGCGACGCAGGCACCGTGGCAGGAGCCGGCGCGACGGCGGCGGATGTGGATGCGGTCGCGGCGGCGGCAGCGGAATTCATTGGACCGGTTAGGGTTGATACCATGTTAAACACAAGGTTTTGGGAAACTGCACGACACCCGTTAAGGGTGTGGCTATCTCATATATATATAAGGGGTACACTAAGGTGTACGATACAATATACAAGACATATACAGAAGCTATATGTAAATACAGTCTAACACTCCCTTTCAAAACATTTGTCCTAAATTAGATTGGCTTAGATTTAACCAACTTTACAGAAAAATGTGTTAAGATATACACGTAGTACAAACATATATTTCGTAAACAATCTCATGAGACTAATTAGATGTTTCAGATGTTAATATATTGTTCTATATACTTTGTCAAACTTAAACAAGTTCTATATACTTTGCCCACCTTCAATCCACCATACACTTTCTCGTCAATGGCATAACCATTGGAGCTTCCCCTCATCTTCAATTTTGTGATGAGAAGGAGGACGAGAAGCTAGATCCACTTGCCCATTTGTGGGCCAAGTATGATCTAGCCAAAAAGTAGTTGCGGCAGGAGGAACTGGAAAGGGACCATCCCATTTGGGAAGATGCGCCCGACCCCATTTCCATCATCGACGAGTGGCCATGCTGGGACATGGTCACTGAGGCGCATTTCCGGGCCCTGCCAGGAATCCAGCCGCTATTAGCTAATTAGTTTGTAGTTTAGCTAAGTATTATTAGTTGTTCTCGCAATGTAAGTCCCACCGCGGTCAATTTTCCGTTCGAAAATATTAGGAATGAAAGCGAACTAAAGTCTGAATCAAATGTGTTATGATTTTTTATTATTTTGGGAACAACCGTTCTAGTCAATGACAGATGGGCCATACATGTACGAAAAATATAAAAGTTGCCATTTTTGACAAATGTGAGTTTACGCACAACCGCCACGGTCTCCAAATTCACATCGAGCTCAGTTCATACTGCCCATATCAAGGTTTTCGGTACCGAGCAAAAAAGTAGGTTACCGAGCTGTATCCGCAAATCCCAGCACCCCATGACATAGTTTAAAAAACGGAATCGGTGATCGAACCAACATGCTATCGGTTCAGGTTCTTACCGGTCGGACCGCTAGTTCACCGAGTCGATTGTTGTTTTTAAGCAATATAATAATGACTTTTTTTTATCAATAAACACACCAATCAATGTGTAATCGAGAGTGATCATCAGGCATCCTGGTACCCCTGCTCGGCCGCTGTTGGACTGGACTATGGAACGGAGAGAGGCAACCGGAGGGAGGCCTGGTTGATTTGACTAGAGTACAGGGAGACCGGAGTTGGAAGGGCCAGTCCGACCAGGCGGCGGCGTCCCCACTCCCCAGCTGTCAACAGAGATGGCGCATGACGGTAGGACGCGAGAGTAGCACCACGTGTTGGTGGCTTGGTGCTGCCACGCGGAGCGGCAAGGGAGAGGCAGTGTCGCCGCACCACGACGCCCGACAAGGGTGGCGCCAGAGGGGACGGCTGCACCCGACATTGTTTGTTTGTGGACAAAATTGAGATAAATGCTCCTAATTCAGCCCAAATTAACCCTGCCAAAAGTGGGGTTTTGTTCCTTTTCCGATTCTACCCCCAGCTTGTTCACACAAAAACAAGTCAATCGAGGGGCTTTTCAGGAAACGACATCGAACTGTCCGGTTTTCTGTGAATCGCCCGTTTAACTAGTTTTTAGAAAAAACTGGTTGTTTTTTTCTGATTCAATTGCTCAAACAGTCTGATGCGCTTAAAAAACCATCGTGATCACCGTTTCTGATTTCTTCCGGTCCGACCAACGGTCCGGTCCGGTTTTTAAAACTATGCCCCATGAGAAATCGCCTTACCAAGCAAAAAATCCCAAAATTTGAAATTTAAATAAATCTGATTGGTCTTTTGATGAATTCTACCCAGATTCAAATTTCATTCAAAAAAAAATCATCTGGTAACCGCCGATGTGTTTCGGTTACCGCGGTAACCAAAAAACTCGATGCCCCATGAGAATTTTTTTCATCCAAGATGGAAAACCTTGTCCCATATGATGACTCTGCTGAAGATTCGCAGTTATCTCAGGATGATGGAGTCCCCAAGCATCCTCCATTCTCAAACACTCCTACTCTACTACGTGCACCTCATTCTCTCGCTGCTGGTTCTCCACGTGTGCCGACTAACTAATTGATGGAGCACGTCTCAAACACACCCACACGCGCGACCAGATGCTTTAAAAGTTAAACAACTCAATTATTATAACCCATACGGTAATAAGTAGTAATTAACTCGAATAATGTAAATGTTTAGGGAAAATGCAGCTTTATTTAGTAGTACTGTCTTCTCTTATAGGAGTAGCTGCTGATTTATTCACTGAAGCTGATTGCAAAAAGGCCGAGTAGCTAGGCCTTTTTACGCAGCGCCGGCCATCTTCAATTTTGTGATGAGAAGGAGGACGAGATGCTAGATCCGCTCGCCCCATTATGGGCCAAGTACGATCTGGCCAAAAAGTAGTTGCGGCAGGAGGAACTGGAAAGGGACCGTCCCATTTGGGAAGATGCGCCCGACCCCACTTCCATCCTCGACGAGTGGCCGGGATGGGACACCGCCGTTGAGGCGCATTTCGGGGCCCTGCCAGGAATCCAGCCGCTATTAGCTAATTAGTTTGTAGTTTAGCTAAGTATTATTAGTTGTTCTAGCAATGTAAGTCCTACGACGGAATCAAATGTGTTATGATTTTTTTTGGGGGAACAACCGTGCTAGTCAATGACAAATGGGCCATACATGTACGGAAAATATGAAAGTTACCATTTTTGACAAATGTGAGTTTATGCATAGCCGCCACGGTCTCCAAATTCACATCGAGCTCACTTCATACTGCCCATATCAAGGTTTTGGGCACCGAGCAAAAAAGTAGGTTACCGAGCTGTAACCGCAAACCCAAGCACCCCATGGCATAGTTTAAAAGACGGAACCGGTGATTGAACCGACATGCTATCGGTTCAGGTTCTTATCAGTCAGACAGCTAGTTCACCGGGTCTATTTTGTTTTGTAAGCAATATAATAATGCCTTTTTATCAATAAACACGCCAATCAATTATAAAAAATGTGTAATCAAGAGTGATCATCAGGCATCTTGCCCCCTGCTCGGCCGCTCTTGGACTGGACGACTATGGAACGGAGAGAGGCAACCAGAGGGAGGCCTGGTCAATTTGACTAGAGTGAAGGGAGATCGGAGATGGAAGGGCCAGCCCGACCAGGCGGCGGCGTCCCCACTCCCCAGCTGTGAACAGAGATGGCATAGGACAGTAGGACGCGAGAGTGGCACCACGGGCTGGTGGCCTGGTGCTGCCACGCGGAGCGGCAAGGGAGAGGCAGCGTTGCCGCACCACGACGCTCGACAAGGGTGGCGCCAGATGGGACGGGTGTACCCGATATTGTTTGTTTGTGGACAAAATTGAGATAAATGCTCCCAATTCGGCCGAAACCCTACCAAAAGTGGGGTTTTCTTCCTTTTTCGATTCTACCCCAGCTTGTTTATACAAAAACAAGTCAATCGAGGGGCTTTTCAGGAAACGGCATCGAACTGTCAGATTTTCTGTGAACCACCCTGTTCACTGGTTTTTAGAAAAACCGGTCGGTTCGACCGGTTTTTTCCGGTTCGATTGGTCGAACAGTACACTGTGCTTAAAAAACCATCGGGATTGTTGGTTTTGGTTTTTTCCGGTCCGCTTTTTAAAACTATGCCCCACGAGAAATCGCCTTACCGAGCAAAAAATCTCAAAATTTTAAATTTAAATAAATCTGATTGATCGATGAATTCTACCCGGATTCAAATTTCATTCAAAAATTTCATCGGGTAACCGTCCCATATGTTTCAGTTACCGCGGTAACCAAAAAACTCGATGCCCCACGAGAAATTTTTTCAACCAAGATCGAAAACCTTGTCCCATATGACGACTCTGCTGAAGATTCGCTAACAGTTATCTCAGGATGATGGAGTCTCCAAGCATCCTCCATTTCTAAAAATAAAGGATGGAGTCCCCAAGCATCCTCCATTCTCAAACACTCCTACTCTATTACGTGCACCTCATTCTCTCGCTGCTGGTTCTCCACGTGCGCGGACTAACTAATTGATGGAGCACGTCTCAAACACGCGCAACCAGATAGATGCTTCAAAAATTAAACAACTCAATTATTATAACCCAAGGATGGTAATAGCAATGTTTAGGGAAAACGCAGCTTTATTTAGTAGTACTGCCTTCTCTTATAGGAGTAGCTGCTGATTTATTCACTGAAGCTGATTGCAAAAAGGCCGAGTAGCTAGGCCTTACGCAGCGCCGGCCGAATGGGGCCATTGGCCGCGGCCCTCCGTCGACGGCGGTACTCTCGGAGGGCCGACAAGGGATCCGCCACCATCACCTCGTCCGCGAACCGCACCTTCTTCTTCTTCTTCGCCGTCCTCCTCTGCCGCCGTTGCTCTGCTGGCATCAGTTGTGTTGCACCCAGGGGTCAAGGACAGTCAGCAATCTTACACATGCTCGTACTAATGCTGCTAACTAGCGACAGAAGAACACGCATAGCTCACCGGTGATGCCCGTCTGGAGGTCGGCGACGAGGCGGCGGTGGAGGTGGTACGATGCCAGGATGATGCCGGTCGACACCACGGCGACCGCGGCTAGCATCCCAAGGCTGCCGCCCATGTTGCTCCGGTCCGCCATGGATGCAAGCTGCTAGCTAGCTAGCTCGTGCTCGGTGCTGCCTGCCTCTGTTTTACCCGGGTCTGGGTGGATGTGGAACGAAGTGGGGGGAGAGACAGCAGAGGCAGCTCTGTTTAACATGTCGAACGGGAGACGAGGGAGGAGAAGACGACGCGCGACGGCGGCGGGTGAGGCACGAGACAGGCGCGCGTGCGTGCCGTCTCCTACTATCACATGAAAAGCACGGCTGCACCTGGTGTGCGGACGGACACAACCCGCTTGCGGCGACGCGGCTTCGAGAAAAAGCCCAACGCCTTCGGAAAGGTGTTCTTTGGTGTTCTGCTCCCGCTTTTTTCTTTTCTTTTGAAGATATGCTCTAATACTGGTTTATTTGCTTGCACGGCTGATATACTGGCCGTGCCGTGAGATTTCACTCCATCTTACATTCATTCAAACGAATTTTACCAGAGCTTTGTGGTCCAGAATCTCCGAGAAATTTTCGCATAATAAAGTTTAAATTTATGGATTTTTCTTTTACTATTAATGTAACGCAGTCGAGCAACTTTTATTCTTTTTTTTAAAAAAAAATTCAATCTCAACTTTATTTGGTCATAAAAGGCAGGGATTTCTGCCGAAAGAAATTGCAAGATACATTCTAGGGGATCATGCACCAAGACCATACTACGATTATTTGCTACACCCTCCTTTGCTAGTACATCCGCAGCTCCATTCGCCGTCCTCCGAACCCAAGACACCCTCCACTCCCGTTGTGCTAGCAGGTTTTTCACCTCCTTAATCATTGGTCCCAACGTGGAGAGATCAGCTTCTGTACTTTGCAACTTGCGTACCACATCTTGGCAGTCCATCTCAATGTGCAACTTTGCAAAGTTGAAGTCTCCCGCCAGTTAGACCGCTCTTTTGCAGGCCTCAAGCTCCACCAATGCTGGATCACCACCATTAGGGTAACTCTGGCACGCCGCAGCAATGAAGGCTCCGTCTGCATTCCTGAAAACCACGCCCCGCCCCCTTCCCTCCTCCTTTGGCAGTTGCTCCATCAATATTCGCCTTGATCCAACCATGATCTGGAGCGCTCCATTTCTGAACCGGGGTAGGTCGAGGGGTCTTGCTCTCCCTGCCATGCACCTGCTGCCACTCCTCCATGAGCCTCTTGACCATCTTAACCATGTCACCCGCCTCCTCAATCCTCGTCCCTTCGCGCGTGTTGTTCCTTGCCATCCACAGCGCATAAAGTCCCTGCACCATTATAGCTCGGGCATCATCCGACGCATCAGCAAACCAAGACATGAGCCATTGAGATAGCGCACTCTGAGAACGCACTGACTCCGGCGGGATCGCCGCCGGTGCTCCCAATTCCGAGTACACCAAGGTCCAGAAATTTGCAGAGTGGGAATAGCGCCAAAATCTGTGTAAGTTTGTCTCCTCCCTACCACACACAACACAGAACACTCCGGGCTTGATCTTGCGCCTATGCACCTCCGAGCCCACCGCGAGTCCATTACAGATCAGGCGCCAAGTGTGAATCTTCACTCTGCCCGGCGCCACCGTGTCCCACAGATTCATCCAAGCTTTGTGGTTCGCGACCGATGATGACGACCCCGGGCTCCCGGTTTTTGCCCTTTTCTGCGCCATACCGAGATGGTAGGCTGATCTAACCGTGAACACTCCATCCTTCGTATAGTTCCATGCGAGGTAGTCCTCCAGTATCGCCCCCCCCCCCCACTGTGATTTGCATGATATCGCATGCTTCGCCAGGGGGAAACATATTCTGCACCTTCACCGTATCCCACCCCGAGCCTGTTTCATTTAGCAGGTCACCAACTCTAGTTATGCCCGAGACAAACACCTGGCCCAGTGGCTTCAGGCTGCCCTTATGAGGGATCCAGTTATCATGATGAATCCGGACTCTGGATCCATCTCCAATGCGCCAAATGAGCCCCTCCAAAAGTAGTTCACGGCCGTGAATGATGCTTCTGAACGTGAAGGATCCCCCATTAGGACACGTGGCATTAAGTATGGAGCTATCTGGTCAGTACCTCGCTTTGAGCACTCTTGCACACAAAGAGTTTGGCACCTGCAGCAACCTCCAAGCTTGCATTGAAGCAAAGCTTGGTTAAAAACTTCTGGGTCCCTGAATCCAAGTCCCCCTTCTTTCTTCCTCGTGCACATTTTATCCCATGCAATCCAGTGTACTCTTTTCTTACCGTTCGCCTCACCCCACCAGAAATTTGAAGAGATAGATGACAGATTCCCGCACATTTTTTTGGTGAGTTGAAAACAGCTCATGGTGAGAGTTGGGGTTGACTGTAGCCCTGATTTGATCAAAATCTCCCTGGCCATCTTGGATAGACCCTGTCCCTTCCAACCTGAGACTTTCCCCTTAGCACTCTCCTTGACATATTTAAATGTTCCGTCGTTAGATTTCCCTACCACCGTTGGTAGGCCCAAATATCGCTCGCTGAGAGCCTCCGAAGAGATGCCCAAAGTATGCTTGAGAGCCTCCTTTTCCTCCTCCGCACACCCATTTCCAAAAAATATGGCCGATTTCTCCAGATTTACTTTTTTTCTGGAAGCCCCCTCATAATCCTACAAGATAGCACGTAGGCAAAGGAAGTTACCATGAGACCCTTCCAAGAATACAATACTATCGTCAGCAAATAGCAAATGAGTGACCGTGGGCCTGTGCTCCCAAACGAGACACCCTTTATCCTCTTCTCCTCTTGGGAATGCTTCAACAAGGCTGAGAATCCCTCCACACAAAAGAGAAATAGATATGGTGACAATGGGTCCCCCTGCCTTAGTCCTCTAGATGGGAGAAATCGGTGTGAAAGGCCACCATTTAGCTTAACCGAGAAACTTGTCGTCTTGACACACCTCATGATCATCTCTCTCCAGTGAGCAGAGAAGCCATAATGTGTCATCGCCTTGTCCAAAAAGGTCCACTCCACCCTGTCGTAGGTCTTCATCATATCAAGCTTAATCGCACAAAGTGGTTTCCTCCTCTTCCTCTTTCTAATTGCATGAACACACTCGTAAGCCATCAACACGTTATCCGCTATTAATGTCCCCGGGACGAACGCACTTTGCTCCTTTGCTATTAGCATCGGCAACACCTCCTTTAGCCTGCTTGCCAAAGTTTTTGACGCAATCTTATATAGTACATTGCACAGACTAATCGGTCGGAACTGAGTAAGTATCTCCGGTGAGGCCACCTTGGGAATCATCACAATCACTGTATCGTTAAAACCATCTGGTGTTGTCCTCCCTGCCAAGAAGTCCCGTATGGCTGCACACACCTCCTCTTTTACCAATGACCAGTGTCATTGGTAAAACATCGCTGGGAAACCGTCTGGTCCCGGGGCCTTCGTTGGTCCCATCTGAAAAAGTGCTTTCTCGATCTCCACATCAGTAAACGGTGCTGACAGTCTATCATTCATATCGTCCGTTACGGTCGTCTCAATATGTTGCAATATCTTGTCTACATCCTGCGACCCCTCTGATGTGAATAGCATCTCATAAAAATTTGCTGCCATCGCTCGCATGCCCTCATCATCAGTACATTTAGTTCCATCCTCCCTTCGTAAAGCCTTGACTATATTTTTCCTCTTCCGATGCGAAGCTCTGTTCCGAAAATACTGAGTATTTTGATCACCGTACTGTAACCAATCCACTCTTGATCTCTGCTTGTAGTAGGTCTCCTCTCTCTCGTACAGCTCATGCAATTGATCTTCTATATCTTTTATCGCCTACCTATACCCAGTCCGTAGAGCCCGTTCCTTCGCGTCTTTCAATTGCCATTTTAAATGCCCAATCTGCTTTTTTATAGACCCGAACACCTCTCTGCTCCAGTTTTGCATCGCCTTGGCCATCAAGGCAAGCTTCTTGCATGCCGCCCCCACGCCCGGCTGCATGTGATTGGCCGCATGGGCCTGTTCCCATGCATTGGCTACCATGGCCTCGTAGTCCGCGTGCCTAGCTCACGCAGCCTCATACATGAACGGCCTCTGCGCCCGCGCTGATTGGTCGACCAGTGTCGACGCAACCCTCACCAATAACGCCTGATGGTCAGACTCCTCCATTAAGATATGTTGACTGCATAAATGAAGCCGTACACGTGGCCTGATCCAGTCTGACTTGGATGTTCTCCGTCGCATGTCTCTTATTATCCCAAGTGAACGGGTACCATGAAAACCCCATGTCCGCAAGCCCACAGTCCGCCAAACAATCTCGAAATTTGTCCATCTGTCTAATGCATCTGGGCTTGCCCCCAATCTGTTCTTTTTGCACCATTGCTTCATTGTAGGCTCCGACACAGATCCATGGCAAATTATCCTGGGTCCTCAAGTACCTCATCACTTCCCACGTTTTCGCCCTCTTTTCCACACACGGCTCCCCATAGATTCCAGTGAATCTATAGGTTTTCCCGTCCACCTCCAGTTGAGCATCTATGTAATACTGACACCACGGCCTCACTGTTGACATAGTCCCGCCACCACAGAGCGAGCCCTCCACTCTTGCCCACACAATTCACCGCCACTCCTTGACTGAACCCTAATCTCCACTTTAGCCTCTCCATTGCTTTTGCTGATTTTTTTGTCTCTGATAAGAACACCACCGCTGGGTTGTAGGACCGTATCAGGTCTCGAAGCTCGCCAACTGTCGAGTCCAACCCCAATCCTCGACAGTTCCAGGCAAATAGACTCATTGTGACCGGCGGCCCTGCCTCGCAGGGTCCGCCGATGTATAATTGCGCTCTTCGATATGATCAAACACTGATGACGTCTTCTGCCTTGTTTCACGAACAAAAGTATCATTCCCCACCTGCCTCTCCCCATCACCCTTAGCAACCCAGTGCTGTTTAGGTCTCCTCTTCCTCTCTCCCTTAGCCTCATACCTAGGACTATCCGGGGTGCGCTGTTCTGGCCTGTAGTCTTGATACGGTCACTGCAGGTATTCTTGTCGTTCCTCCATTACTGTCAAGTAAAACATCTTCCAACCGAGAGACTCGCTATGAAAACAAGATACAAAAGTATGTGGTTCCTGCTCTACGTTATAAGAAGATCATGTGTGCTACAGAACAGAGGGGGGTCTTAGGTGTGAAGCCTGTTCTATATGCTACTGAAAGGAGATGGTCATATGCTCTATCGATTGAACGCAACAACATCGCTACAAATAATTCTTTTGTTTGTTCGGTTGCTCCTCAGATCGTGCCTCGGGAGGAAGTGAAGCCCACGTTCAGAACACCCTGTGATGACTTCTATCTAGGCCAGCAGAGTGAAAGTTTGAAGGCTGCACCATCAAGTTAATTTTAGTGTCAGCCTAGAAATCATACATGCAAGTATACGTTCGTGTGTCCCTTTTATCTGCTTTCCACAGTTTGTTCAGATTTGATAGTTTTCTTTTTATTTGCTACGTACAATTTGTAACAGACGAGGAGTCCTCATCGTTTCCTAGTTCAGGTTGGGCCTGGCCCAAGTATTAGGCACCACCTATATAAGCAAGGGGTGCACCACTTTGTAAGGGGAGGTTTTAGTTTTGAAGGAAATACTCAGAAAACGCATCTGATGGATGCGCCACATCTGTGCTCTTGCGTCCCTTATTAGGGTTGATATTGCATCGTGTTTCGGCGGCGTCAATCGTCAAGACACAAGCTCCGTTTGGTTTCTAGCAATTCTGCAAGGGTCAATCCACTTTGCATTCTTTTTCCCTCTAGTTCTACTAGCTCCCGGTCTCCATCTGTCTAATTACTCCGTCGCCGTCGCCGCCGCTAATCGCCGTTAGCTTAATCCCTCCATCTATCCTAGTACTACTACACCACATCTGTACTTCTGATTCATCCACTATATTTCATCTAGCTACTACATACACCTGCAAGCATATCCAATCATATATTGTTTACGTTCTTTGCTGCCAACCCCATTGCTACATGTCTGTGCGTGCGGTGAAAGATCGGGGCACCAAAAAAAAATCGTCTCAACGCTATTTGATGCATATCAGCTGGTACCAGAGAGCGCCAGGTTTATCGCTGCGCGCGATCAACCGCAAGCAAGCGTGACGAGGATGAGATGAGGGAGGATGACGGGCCGCCGCAATATGGTCCTGATCTGGACCCAGGTGTCTGTGCTATGTTCAAGGCTACATACCAGCACTTCGACAACCGCATGAAGGCCCTCGACGAGACGGTGACCGACGGGTTCCAGGCTATGCAAGCAGCCCTCCTTCGCCTAGAGGCAAGGGCAGCCGGCGCGGCTGCTCCAGCGAGGGAACAACATGCCCTGCAGCAGCGAGCGCCTCGACATGTTCGTGACGCGGACGTTGCCAACGACGACAATGATGCTGAGTCCGAGGATGGTTCTGATGCTCACGGCGACTTGCCTCGTCGACCACGACAGGATGCTCGTCCCCGTGATGATGGACCAAGGCGGCGCCGCGATGAGGACGAGGATGGAGGTATTGGTAGAATAGAGTTACTATACCTTCGTTCACAGGCAAGGCCGGTCCCGAGGAGTATCTTGAGTGGGAGATGCGTGTGGAGCAGATTTTTGATAATCACCGTTACTCCGAGGAGCGGAAGATTCGTTTTGCTTCTCTTGAATTTTCAGGTTATGCATTAATTTGGTGGGATCAGCTCAACCGCAATGACGCACGACCAGAATCGTGGCGTGAGATGAAGCGGACAATGCGTGCTCGCTTTGTGCCAGCTTATTTTCAGAAGAAGCAACACACAAAGCTTCGACGTCTTGTTCAAGGAGCCATGACGGTGGATGAGTATTACCAACGGATGCAAGTTCTGATGATCAGAACTAATGTGCATGAGTCTGATGATGCAACAATGACACGCTTCTTTGAGGGGCTGAATGAGGATATACGTGACCGTGTTGATTTGATGCAGTATAATGATATGCAAGAGCTTCTTCATCAAGCGGAGCGTGCCGAACAGTGGGTCAAAGCCAAGCAAGTTTCCAAAGGCCGCACTAATTTCAGCATGGGGCGACGTTCCTATTCGCATGACGATGATAATGTCAAGCCAGCTTCCTCCTATAGGTCAGCTGCTACCGATCATAAGGAGATGAGCAAAGAATCTATGGCCGCGAGCAAAGTGGCTTCAAGGGCTGATTCAAGTGCGCAGTCTGCTATGCGTACTTGTGAGATTGTTTGTTACACATGTGGAGGTAGGGGACACAAACACATTGATTGTCCGAACAAGAAGAGAGTGCTCCTTGTTAATGATGGATATGTTTCCTAAGACAAAATTGACTCAGAGTCTGATGAGCCCAAGGAAGGGGAAAGTGAATCTAATCCTATCATGTGCTATCCTTTAGATTATGATGATCTGCCATGCATCATGGTGCAGCGAGCTAAAGAGGATCAAATTCCAAGTTCGGGACAGCGGTGGAAAATTTTTCAGTCACAATGCAAGATCAAAAACAAGTGTTGCAAGTTGATTATTGATGGAGGGAGCTACACCAACATCATAAGCAAGCGTGTGGTGGATGCTTTAGGACTCAAGGCATGGCCACATCCGCAACCACATTGCATTGAGTGGTTGTACAACTCCGGACGTTTGAAGGAAATACTCAGAAAACACATCTAATGGATGCGCCACATCTGTGCTCTTGCATCCCTTATTAGGGTTGATATTGCATCGTGACGCGTAAAGTTCAATATTGGCACATATTACGATGAGGTGATTTGCGATGTTGTGCCAATGGACGTGTGCCAGTTGCTATTGGGTCGTCCGTGGCAATATGATCGCAATGCTATACATAAGGGGAGGTCGAACACTTACGTGTTTCGAGATGTTGGCATCAAATGAGTGTTGCAGCCCATGGGTAACAATGCTATCAAGATTAATCATGTGTTTGTACACAAGGAGCTTTTGAAGAGTGCCCCGAAACCGAGGACGGTTTCACTTAAAGGGGGAGAGGATGATACGGTCACTGCAGGTATTCTTGTCGTTCCTCCATTACTGTCAAGTAAAACATCTTCCAACCGAGAGACTCGCTATGAAAACAAGATACAAAAGTATGTGGTTCCTGCTCTACGTCATAAGAAGATCATGTGTGCTACAGAACAGAGGGTGGTCTTAGGTGTGAAGCCTGTTCTATATGCTACTGAAAGGAGATGGTCATATGCTCTACCAATTGAACGCAACAATATCGCTAAAAATAATTCTTTTGTTTGTTCGGTTGCTCCTCAGATCGTGCCTCGGGAGGAAGTGAAGCCCACGTTCAGAACACCATGTGATGACTTCTATCTAGGCCAGCAGAGTGAAAGTTTGAAGGCTGCACCATCAAGTTAATTTTAGTGTCACCCTAGAAATGATACATGCAAGTATACGTACGTGTGTCCTTTTTATTTGCTTTCCGCAGTTTGTTCAAATTTGATAGTTTTCTTTTTATTTGCTACGTACAATTTGTAACAGACGAGGAGTCCTCATCGTTTCCTAGTTCAGGTCGGGCCTGGCCCAAGTATTAGGCACCACCTATATAAAGCAAGGGGTGCACCGCTTTGTAAGGGAGGTCCTATTGGACGCCTTCTGCGCCGGTTAAGGTTCCTGGCGCCCGTGCGCATCGCCTAGCGGGCCGGCCCAACAACCTCGCCAAAAAGCGAACGTGGTAGAAAAACAATTGCGGGATGTGGGATTTGAACCAAGGCGCCTAGGTACATAGGCGAAAAAACAGTGAAGTAACCACTGCACCAGGACTGCCTACACGTCCATAATCCAAAAAACCAACTTATTTAATACTTCTTCTAGTACAACATGAACATAAATTATGTACCATAAAAATCATTTCGGAAAAGGAAAACATAAAAAAGAAAAAGAAAATCATAGATTTGTAATAAAAGTTCAATTTTAAGAAACGTTGGAATTCAAAAAAGTTCATCAAATTTAAAGAAAAACACGAATTAGAAGAAAAAGTTAATCAATTCTGAAAAAAGTTCATCAAATTTGAAAAAATAGTTCATCAATTCTAAATATAGTTCACAAATTTCAAAAAAGTTCATCGATTTTGAAAAAAAGTTCATCGGATTTTAGAAATAGTTCATCGAATTTGAGAAAAGTTCATAGAATTGGAAAAAGTTCATCGAATTTGGAGAAAGTTCATCGAAATGGAAAAAAGTTCATCATATTCAAAAAAAGTTCATCGAACTGAAAATAAGTTCATGCATTTTGAAAAATAAAATAAGTTCATATGTTTGAAGGAAACGTTGCGAATTACAAAAAGAAAAAAACAAAAATGAAAAAAGAAAGGAAAGGAAAAAATATGTACAAGAATAAGAGAGAAGAAACATTTATCTGAACACAACATGGTGTGGTGGCCAATTGGTTACTGCCCCTGCGAGGAAACTTGACGTTGTAGGATCGAATCCCAGCGCATACACTTTTTTGCACAGTACAGAAAACAGATGAAAAAAATGAAACCGGGCCGGCCCATCTCGCGGGAGGGGCTGTGCGCCTGCAGGCGCTGGTTTGCAGAAACAACTATAACCGGCGCGTACAGCGCCAAATAGGGAATACCGCTTTGTAAGGGGAGGTTTTAGTTTTGAAGGAAATACTCAGAAAACGCATCTGATGGAAAAATGAAACCGGGCCGGCCCATCTCGCGGGAGGGGCTGTGCGCCTGCAGGCGCTGGTTTGCAGAAACAACTATAACCGGCGCGTACAGCGCCAAATAGGGAATACCGCTTTGTAAGGGGAGGTTTTAGTTTTGAAGGAAATACTCAGAAAACGCATCTGATGGATGCGCCACATCTGTGCTCTTGCGTCCCTTATTAGGGTTGATATTGCGTCGTGTTTCGGCAGCGTCAATCGTCAAGACACAAGCTCCGTTTTGGTTCTAGCAATTCTGCAAGGGTCAATCCACTTTGCATTTTCCCTCTAGTTCTACTAGCTCACGGTCTATCACTAGTAGAAAAACACCTAATAGTCCCGGTTCGTAAGGGCCTTTAGTCCCGGTTCATGAACCGAAACTAATGGGTCGTTACTAATACCTCCATCCATTAGTCTCGGTTCAAACATGAACCGGACCAATGTGCCTCCACGTGGCCCTGTGCGTCAAGCCCAGTCAGGGGGCCTTTGATCCCGGTTGGTGGCTCCAACCGGAACCAAAAGGCATCCACGCGTCAGCATTCCAGTGGCTGGGGTTTTTGTTTTTTTTAAAGGAGGGGGGGTTGGGGGTTTTGGGGGGTTAATTTAGGTGTTTCATATATTGTGTTAGCTAACTAATTAATAGAGAGAAGCCTTCTCTCTTATGTCTGTACTTGGTCGACGCTACGTACTATATATACATAAGTGATCGAGAGAACCATTCAGTACAGAAGTTCGTCATGCATACCGAGAGAAGTGATCGATCGACCTCTCCTTCTCCGAGAGATTGGTCGAACAACAAGTTTTCGTATCATGTATCCGACGCTACTGGCTACATACATGTACAATATGTATAAGATCTCTTAATTACAAACCCCTAGCATTTGAAATCAATTTCCACATGGTATTCTCCGACTTTACTGATGATGTGGTCAAGAAAGAATCCCGCCAATTCCTCTTGAATTGCTTTCATGCGATCTGGTTCTAGGAGTTCATTCCGCATCTGCCACGTCTAATTTGAAGAAGGGGGTTAATTAATACATATATATGAATGAAACTCAACAGAAATGATGGTGTAATAAAATGAAATTATGAATATTATTGCTTACGCACTTCATATTGTCTTTTAGAGTAGCCCCGCTTGTTTTTCAAAGTCGCGGTGTGGATGAAATCGCACACGTAGTATCCACATAAATCATTCCATTCCTCCTGCCACAAGCACTTTACGAGAAATAGAGGTCTATCAAACTGATAATGAAGCATTATAAATGGCATTGATGAAAGTATAGCTATAGAATCAACGGGAGATGCGCGCAACTAGCTAGCCAGTAGTAATTACTTTCGGGTATGTATATCGCAGCTCCTTCGGCAGTCCCGGAGCTTCTGCAGTGAACTGTTTCTAAACCCTGCAAGACAAAAAAATAATAATTATTACTTGAGATATCAGGAAATGAACAAAAAGTTGGCGATATGGTGCGATAATGATCGATTGAACTTACTTGCTGAGCATTTCAGTCATGTCCGCATAGGTTTTGGGATCTCTCCGTCTCGAGTCTAAGACGGTTACTAATCCACGCTCAAGCTTAATCTCCAGAAGAATATAGTGGTACCTGCGCACACATGCATAACTCATCAATTACATTACTATAACCTCGCTCGAGTAATAAGGGAAACTGAATATGCACACGACAATAACACTCACTGGCCGTTGTAAGGAAAGAGTATGGTATCTTTGTTTTGATTTTTGATCAACGATTGTAGCAAGTTGTCCTCGGCCTCTTTGACGTCCTTTTCAACTAGAAATACATCTATGATATTTGTGTTAATGAACCCAATATCATAAATTTCTTGTTTTTTGCACTCGACGATCTTCAATCTGCATAATATATTAAGGATAATTAATTATAAATACATGCAATAAAAGAGCTGAGCTATATATAGAGACTTAATGAAAGAAATAGTACTTACAGGCAGTAGCAAAAGACCATTAATTTATCAAGGGCCTTTTGATTGAAGAACGCGAAGAACTCATCAAATGGAACACACAACAGATCATTTGAAACGAGGTCGTGCTCCACTTTAATGTTCAGATACAAACTGTTCGTCCCCTCGGACTCTCTGCAGGTTTTCATGTACCAACTATGGAATCTTCGCATCATTGTTGTCAGAGATTTTTCATCTTTGATGAGAGGCTTCCCGTACTCGTATCTGTGTTCGTCCACCTCCATGAATCAGGAAGTGCATCGTCAGGCAGGTAATCTTCGAGATTGCCATAACCGGCCACCGTCCCCGGAGCATTAGACACATTGAGCGGGGGGCACGATTGCTATGCTTGTTCGCCGAGCTGGGCAATTTTTCCCCTTTGCTCGTTCTTTTAACATTCTATCACTGACAGTAGTTCCCGACCGCTGGGCTTGGAGATATGTCTGTTCAGTAATGCGCTCATAGTTGGTTCTTGGCGGAGACTTTGATGGTTTCCTCAGGGCATCGATAGTGCGCTTTGCTTTCACCGGATCTACCTTCTCCTCCGGAGGTGGATGTCTCTTTGCTTTCACCCCTTCAAAGAACTCCTTCACGTGGGTCCGCACAATCGTATCATTTTCCTCCTCGGACCTCTCGTACGGTAACTTCTCTAGAGGCTTGAGAGATGGACCGTATTTTTATTGCCTCCCGCCTCTGGTTGTGCTGCTAGACGCCGAAGCAGACGGAGCGGCTGCGCGTCTGTCTTCTTTCGTGCTTGCTTACGAGGCGGAGGAGAAGGAGTACGACGCGCCGGAGCAGCCGGGGCGGCGGCGGGTCTCTTCCGACCTTGCTGGTGAGGCGGAGAAGGAGGAGGCTGCTGGCTGCTCGGGAGCGCCGGCGCAGGCGGAGAAGGAGGCGAAGTGCCGCCACGCGCCGGAGAAGGAGGCAGAGTGCCGCCACGCGTGCCCTGATCGTCACTCGCCGGAGGAGGAGGCGGTGGAGGAGGGGGAGTGCCCTGACTCACCGGAGGAGGAGGAGGAGGCGGAGGCGTCCAGTTCGGAAGGTTGATGAGCTCCTTCCGCCATAGGCATGGAGTCTTCAGAGCAGAACCCAGCCTAGTCTCCCCTTCACCGGTAGGGTGCTCAAGCGGGAGGTCCTCAAATCCCTCCGTTATTTCATCCACCATCACCTTAGCATATCCTTCTGGAATCGGCTGGCAGTGATAAGTTGTGCCGGGTCCACTAGGATAAACCTGGCCAACAGCCGCCTTGACCTTCAAATTCATCCATCGCACCATAATGTGGCAATTTTGAGACTTCGTGATACCATCCACGGGATAGATGGCAAGAGCCGTCAAGACATGCTCCGGCTGAAGCAGCTCGGTGGAAGCCACGCTGCTTCTCCGCTGAGATGGCGGGGTAGCTTCGGGGGAAGCTTCGGCAGGTCGTTTGCTGCGATCTGCTGCTTCTCGTTCCTCTTCTCGATCCTCTAGCCCCATTACCCTTTCGTGCAGCGCCTGCAGTTGGTCCTGCTCCAGTTTCTTCCTCCTCTCGTGGGTTTTGTAACATCCTGCATTCGGAAAACCAACCTTCCACGGAATGGAGCCTGGCGTGCCTCGTGTCCGTCCAGGGTGCTCAGGATTCCCAAGGGCCATTGTGAGCTCGTCCTTCTCCCTGTTTGGAAGGAACGTCCCTCACTGCGCTGCATCGATATAGTGTCGAAGGTTCTTGACTGGTATTTGCAGTTGCTCGTCCGTCCACTGGCACTTCCCTGTTACAGGGTCCAAGGTTCCGCCAGCCCCGAAGAACCAAGTCCGACAACGGTCTGGCCAGTACATTGTCTCTGGTTCGATCCCTTTTTCAAGCAGATCATGCTCAGCCTTGGACCACTTAGGCCGGGCTTTGAGGTAGCCACCTGACCCCGTGCGATGGTGAAGCTTCTTCTTCGCAGCATTTTTCTTGTTTGTCGCCGACATCTTCTTACTCTTTTCCGATGTCTTGTGGGCCACAAATGCGGGCCAGTGATCTTTGATCTTCTCATATTTGCCGATGAATTCTGGTATCTTTTTTTTCCGACAAACTGGTTCAGCTCTTTCCTCCACCTCCTCATTAGGGTTGCCATCTTCTTAATTGCTCTTTAACTGGCTTCTCCGGATCCTCCTCTGGCGGTAGGGTGAAATTTGCCTTCAGCTCAGTCGAAAGATCTTCTTTCTGCATATCATTGACATAAGACACCTCAGGGTCTTCCTCCTTAGGCTTATACCATTGCTGGATGCTGATCGGGATCTTGTCCCTAACAAGAACCCCGCACTGAGCAGAAAATGCCTTCCTTGTCCGGATGGGTTCAATTGGTTCGCCGTCGGGTGCGATTTCTATGATCTCAAACTTTTCATCCGAGCTCAACTTTTTCTTCGGGCCTCGTCTCCTTACCGAAGTTGTGCTCGATCCGGAGGGCTAGAAATTATAAGGAAGAAAGACAAGAGTAATTAATATGTGTACATATACCAAAACAATGGAAGCATCAATTAACTAGTCAGCACGGGCTTAACTAATATATATATACCTGGCCGGACTCGGTTCGGTCACCGGAGCAGTCAGTACGGTCTCCTTCTTGTACCTCCATTGTGTCACCGGAGCCATCATGAACATAGTCCTCTTCTTGTACCGACATTAATGGGTCGAAGCCATCATGAACATAGCCCTCTTCTTCCAGTCCTTCCTGACCATCGGTGTCGTTGAGAAACGACGCAACTTCATCACTTCCTTGTGCGATTATATGCCCCAACATCGCTTTTATTTCTTCGTCTCGGGAGTGCTCCATAGTTTCTGCAAATATTTACAACA
>NC_057807.1:24076777-24077496 GCF_018294505.1 Triticum aestivum | reverse complement strand
ACGAGGACGGCGCGGGCTCGGGAAGGCCGGCGACGAGGCCAGCGCGAGCTCGGGGAGGCGACGGCCTTGGCGGCGGCGGCGGCGACGGCGAGGTGGAGCAGCCTGGCAGCGTCGAGGAGGGTCGGCGTCGTCGGGGGCAACTGGCGATGAGATTCTGAATTTTTGCAAAGTGTTTGCTTATATAGCAAAGCCATTGGTCCCGGTTCGTGAATCCAACCGGGACTAATGCACCCTTTAGTCCCGGTTGGTGCCACCAACCGGGACCAAAGGCCTCTTTTTCGGCAGCCCAAAGGGCGAGAAGCGGCGGCCTTTGGTACCGGTTGGTGCCACCAACCGGGACCAATGCCCCCCCCTTTAGTCCCGGTTAGTGCCACCAACCGGGACCAAAGGCCCCTGTGCTGCCCGCGTCGGGGCCAAAGTTTAGTCCCACCTCGCTAGTTGACAGGGGCGCGCAGTGGTTTATAAGCCCCACTGCCGCACCCCTCTCGAGCTCCTCTCCACCGCATGCTTTCGAGCCTACTTGCTATTGCTTTGCCTGATGGGCCTTCTGGGCCTACTGCGGGCCTGAATCCTGACCCATAGTAGGGTTTCATATCGTATTCAGGCCGTGGGGGCCCAGTAGGAGGCATTTTTTGTTTTTTTGTTTTCTTTACTTATTGTTGCTATTTTTATTTTTTTTAGTTTTTTGTTTTGTTTTCTGCATTATTTATTTTCTTTTG